>NC_141784.1:5678484-5978484 GCF_054643075.1 Acanthaster planci | reverse complement strand
TATATTTAGTCTGGAAAATCGCTGCTTTCCCCGGAAAAAAAATTGCCATCTGAATGAACGAGTGGAATGTATATAAAGTGGAGATTCGTTGTTCATCTAGTAGATTTAAATCCGCAGTTGATATAATTTCAAACACTGAAGAACTTCATCCAACTTTTCCACAGCGCAATAATCTTTAATTTCGTTAACGTTAATACTGGACAGCAGGGAGCGGACGCTGTGTGACTCGCGTTTATAGGTGTAAACTGTGACCAGTCTGCAATATGGTACATTGTCTCTCTACTTTGTGTTTTTTGGCGACCATGTTTGTTCATGTCCTATGTGATGGTAAGTGTCTTAATTAAAGTCCCTCAAACAAGGCTTTCTTTCATGCATTGTAAAAGCTCGTAATGTTCGAATTAAGCCTGCTTAATGGAAGAGTCTGTCGGAACCTGGCTGTGCAACCCGTAATCTCGACTTGCAATGCTCACCATAATTAATTTATGGGATTGAGGTTACGCCGACCCACATTTGTAGTCTTACAGCTCAGCAGAGCAAAAAACTTTACCTATTTTACCTTTTACCTATTCCTTCCTATACCGTTTATAATCGAATGCTGTTTTTGAATCTCAACGTTCTCCCACATGATACGTAATAAACTGTATGTGTTGCAACTAACTTCCAAAAGCTGAAACTATTAGCTGGACGTGGACGATAGACCGTTCAGACGGTTTCACAAAAAGAATGTGATCCTTTGAAAAATCGAGATAAATGTCGATCTGCTCTTTTGGGTTGCAATTGAATTCGTCTTCTCCGTGTTTTCATTAGGACGCAGTACAGTTTCATTACAATGTAATGGAAATTAGGGGAGTTAAATAAGCTTGATTGTTATCGTCCAAACCACCACAGATATTTTACATCACATGCTGGGAAAACCAGAATTGAAACCTAGCTGTTTTAGGAGTTTTATCAAAGGAGAGAAAAAGTTCGACATTTCTACAAGCTTCCAGGAGGCGTGTAGACTTCTTGTGTAATAAAAACACCCAAATTTCGTGCAGACTACCTCAAAAGTTTCTGCAATGAACTGGATTGCAGTCGCAGCACAATGCTATTAAACAGGATATTCCTGGCAACCGAAACACCAGGAATTTTCGTCTTTCGACATTATTTGACTGCGTTTCCATGAACACAGGGAAAAAGTAGTACTGAAGCGCAATACACTGTCAATAAATATTAATATTCATATGGGTTGTCCCAGTTAATTTCGGGTTTCTTTCATTTGCTTAAAACAAAGATTATTTTTTGTCAAAGATTGATCTCTTGCCCCAAATGTTGACTTTCAGAGCATTGAAATACGAAATTAAGCGGGAAACCTACAGCGTATTAACGGTAATTTCTTATGTGTCTGCTTTTAGTCTGGAAAATTGTTCCATTTGTACGAGAATAGAGCTTACCATCAGGACAAACGATTCCAATATCTATAAGATGAAGATTCGTTATTTAGTAGATTTGAATCACCAGTTGGTTTAATTTTAAGCACGGTAGACTTGCGCACAATTTTTTAACAGAAATCTGCATTGGTGGTTTAATAACATACACAGTCTGCAAGCTGGTACATTGGCTTTGTACTTTGTGCTCTCTGACAACGATGTTTGTTCATGTCTTAAGTCAGGGTAAATGCTTTAAAGTCCCCTTAACAAGGCTTTCTTTTATGGTTTGTAAAAGCAGGTAATTAAAATCAGACAAAGAACAACTGTCTGTGTTAATTGATATATTTCAGAGCAGTGTGATTCCAACTACTGCAGTTTTAGTGAAGTCAGAAGAAGGTGCAGGGAATCTTTAACGACAGAGTCACCCTCACCGACACCCACACCAACACTGACAGCGACACCGACGCCTACGCCTACTGGTGAGTTAGTCTTCCCAAGAATACGAAGCACCATCGTGGAGTGCCGTGGCCTTGTGGTTAAGAGCATTGGATACGTAGTCGGCGATTTGAATGCAGCCTGGGATCATTTTGCGTGTGCACTTTGTCACCCATTGCCTTTCTCCACCCAGGAGTAATTGGGTACCGGTGAGGAGTCATTGGGTACCTGTAAGGAGTCATTGGGTACCTGTGAGGGCATAGATGGTTATTGTGGTTGATTTAGCTGCTTTGCGCCGATAATGGCAGCATTGTGCTTTATACTCCCCAGGGAGCTAAGATGATATTAGGAATGTTTCATGGGCCAGGTGAACAGGGGTAATAATGATGTAAAGCGCTTTGATCCGTGTTAAAGTCGCTTTATAATTACTATCACTTTTTCATCAATTCCGTTTTTACTTAAAATTTCATTCAGTTAGATTTCCCAAACTTTGAAACAAAGTGAACGAAAAACCGTTACGTATCGTATGAAATCAGTCCTCTTTTGAATATGTTTCGATTTGACGCAAAAATCGCAATGGCAATTGTTGATTTTTTTTCCATATAGATGGTCTCAGGCCCTGCAGGAATTCGATAATCAACCAACGTGTTGGGCAGTGTAAGCGCGAACACGTTTGTAAGTAACATCTATCAGTTTCCTGTTTCTTGTAGCTTTTCCTTACAGTGTTGTATGTAACCGAATTTGTTTGGCATCAGAACAAAGATTTACTCGGATTTTTTCCCTTGTGCTTTTCAATAGGCAGAGTGAGGCGAGCAACATCAGACCAACAGGAGATCTTTACACTCAATTTGTTCACTAGACAAAACAAGGTAATTTTTTTGTCTTTTGAACTTTTGTCACGTAGATGAATTCCACGATAAGTCTTTGATCAAGTACTCCCAAAAGAACGTATAATTAAATTCACAGCACTTTTTCCATCTTACCCAAACTTTCATTCACTGCAAGCAATGTGTAGCATCAAAATAAAAGAAATAAATAAATTATTTATTTAAAAAAGCCAAGGTAAAGAATGGTCTAAATTGAACCTAAGTTTTCTTTTTAACTAATATGTTTGGTCTCCAAAAACTGCAGTATCACATTAAAGCCAATGGGGATTTTGCATCTACTCTTCAGATACAATAACATCTGTGAATGAAAGTGAAACGGAAAGAAAGTGAACATATGTTTGACTGTTTAAGTATTAAGTTTTACCGAAGAAGGAAGCTCTGAAACTTTTTGTGAATAAATTGTCTTTGCTTCTTGATGTTATTCACAGGATGCAAATGACGTCATCGATCAGTTAAAGGTCTTCCCTGGCTCGAAGGGTCAATTGGATGATGTGTATCAAATGCTGACAAAAGTATGGAAGGAACAGATCTTTAAAGGTAAATTGACAACTTTAATCGTTCTCATTATTATTCCAGGTGCACTGAATTCTTTATGTTTTAATTGAAAACATTATTCTTTTATGCAAATGTGTAGTGTCGGGGAAGGTACAAAATACACTCCGTTTGCTTAGATTACTCAGTAGTTGTAACTTATTAATCTTGTCAAATTGTCTTTTGTCCATAACACGAATGATGTTCAATCCCCCCCCAAATCTTGGTTTTTCTTAAGTACTCTTTGCAATCGGGACAACACAAAGTTGCCCTTTTGAATTTATCCTGCTGAAAGATCCAATTTTCATTGTCTTTTCAACAGTTCCTGATAAAAGCAGTGGCCGACATGGAAAAAAGGTATAAGAACAACTCTACATCTTGCGGACACAATGCCGGAAACTTAGAAAGCCTTACTATTGAAACCGTTCGAGCCTCAAGCTATTTTAACTATTTATTTATTTAAGCTATTTAAATTATTTAATGAGTATAAAAATGAACAAAGAAATTGACTGGAACAGGATTTGAGCAGATTTTGCAGCCTCTGAAATACCGTACCAGTGCTCTGCCAACTGAGCTACCCAGCCCTATGCTGGTGGCTCTTCCCATCTCTCAATGTCTCTGTTCGGCATATGCAGCAAGGTATGAGACGGAGAGAACCCCCCTGCTTTGTGTTGGTCTTTGTCTCGCAGGAATCTGGGGAATTCCTTTCAGACATCTTGGGTGGGGTGTGTTAAGTAACAATAGTATGGAATGTGTATAAGGATTGGACTTGTTTGGGGGTACCCCTCGGTCTCATTTCTGTGATATGGAAGAAATCAATAAACCAGAAGTAAAAAAGAAAAATCACCCTCTCCACATAAAAAACCCTTAGTGTGAAATAGCACAGTGTCCGTAATACCCTTTTTTGCAGAGCGTATTACATATTTGGTATGAAGATTATCTTTTAGTCTTATATTCTACCTTGTAAATATCAATTACTCTTTCGAAAGAAAATAAGCGTAACTATTTAATCTATTCCATTCAGGGTTAAACCTCTAACAAAATCGTTGTACATCGTAACCTCTTGCGTTCATTATTAAAAGAGTGAGCCACTTGTTTATTTTTATATCTATTTATAACCTGTACGTTATTACCTATTCAAATACATCTTCAAAAACCTGTACGTGGTAGATTCTTGCCAGTTGCAATAACAATAAAAATTTCGTTTGGATGTGACATCATGTATTGTCTCCGGATTTTTCTGTTCCTATTCTCTGCATTAGCAACCTTGTTCCTAGGAACCAATAGGTGTCCCAACAGCTACTTGCCTATATTTCTTCCTGCGGACGAGGTTCGAACCAGGACGGTGACTGCTATCTTTATTAAACTGATACTCCATTAGCCCTTGGCCAAAACGGCTGTCAGTAATATGGACTTCTCGGTGTTATGGTCAAATAACACAAATACCCACTTCTTAAATCTAAGAGCTTAGGAAGATAACATTTTTTATTTTGTGAATTTTGTGAAAACAAAGGCATCACTTTGTTATTTTGCCAGGCTATTATGCAGCATGACAAGTCCTTAGCTTCAATCCAAGGAGTTTACTTCTATGGTTCTAAAAGCTGCATCAAAAGACAAAAGTAGCAATTGTCATGTGAACAGAGATAACGGCGACAAAGTGAAACAGGTCTACTTTTTGAACTTTGTCATTGTGCAAAATAGCTATTGCAATCAGCTGGACATGATGCAGTAAGGTGTAAAGGAAACGTGCAAAATACTCATTTGTTTTGGCCTAGGGTTAGTTATATCTGTACAATACACGTAAAACGTTAACAACTAGCCCTAACCTCTCTGTGAATGTAACGTTTATTTGGAAAGAGAGTTGAATGGAAGTGTGAGTGGAGAATATGTGTACACAATTTCCTGTTATCCAAATAATTTATTATTTTCAACGTACCTTTTGATTTTTTCTGATTGATACATTTATGCAAGTTTTCATGTAAAATTTCAAAGGTATCCCTCTATGCGGGGCCTTACGTGTAAGTGCATCGTTACACAGCATTGGTGCCTATACGGAACAATATACGGGACAATAGAGCCCATAGGCACGATGCCTCCTTAACTATTGAAATTGACCCTGACCATGACTGTTAACGAAGTTGATAGTAGCAACACAACAGGTAGGTAATGGCACCCCAAACCGGATAAAAGTTTATAATTACCCATACCTCTATACCAACTCAGCCCACTTAATGGAAGAATCTACCAGAACATTGCATAATTATGTGACCTGGTATCTCGACTTCCTCTGCAAAGCTTAACGTGATAAATGTATGGAATCATTCGCTGGTCACTCAGAGCCGAACAGGACGCTGAGAAGAGCTGATGGCTTTGCACTGTGATTGGCTAAATTGTGCAGGACCTGTGACCTCGAGGTGTTCACTTACTGTTAAAAATAACTTTTGAAACTGAAAATATGGACTACACATGGACGATTGACTGTTCAGGACAGCTTGCAAAGAACGACTTCCACTGAAAAATCGAGTGAAATATCTAGATGTTCATTCACCTTCTCGGTAGCAGTAGCAGAACGCAGTAGTTTCATTAGAACATAATGAAAATGAAGGGTGCAAAATAAACTTGACTTCTTATCGTCCAAAATGCAAATATTCTTATTTTATTACATCATGCTGGAAAAACCTGATTTGAAACTGGACTGTGGCGGGAGTTACGTCAAATGAGAGTAAAGTCCCACACCTCGACAAGGGAAACTTCCACGAGGCGTGTAAACTTATCTTGTTGTAAACCCTTTTGAGCAGTCGCGCCCACAAAAAACCACCGTTACTCCATGTGGTTATTTTTGTTCTCAGGGAGTTCCCGGTCATGCTTGAGCCCGTGCGACTGTTTGATGGTAGCTAATACATATTTAAGTTCCCTTTCTAACTACTTTTCATTATGGTGCTGTGCAAATATATTTGTAGCTACCCTCCCAAAATAACTCCTAGGAACCCAAAATAACTCCCAAAATAACTCCTAGGAACCTATTGGTTCCTAGGAACCAATAGGTGTCCCAACAGCTACTTGCCTATATTTCTTCCTGCGGACGAGGTTCGAACCAGGACGGTGACTGCTATCTTTATTAAACTGATACTCCATTAGCCCTTGGCCAAAACGGCTGTCAGTAATATGGACTTCTCGGTGTTATGGTCAAATAACACAAATACCCACTTCTTAAATCTAAGAGCTTAGGAAGATAACATTTTTTATTTTGTGAATTTTGTGAAAACAAAGGCATCACTTTGTTATTTTGCCAGGCTATTATGCAGCATGACAAGTCCTTAGCTTCAATCCAAGGAGTTTACTTCTATGGTTCTAAAAGCTGCATCAAAAGACAAAAGTAGCAATTGTCATGTGAACAGAGATAACGGCGACAAAGTGAAACAGGTCTACTTTTTGAACTTTGTCATTGTGCAAAATAGCTATTGCAATCAGCTGGACATGATGCAGTAAGGTGTAAAGGAAACGTGCAAAATACTCATTTGTTTTGGCCTAGGGTTAGTTATATCTGTACAATACACGTAAAACGTTAACAACTAGCCCTAACCTCTCTGTGAATGTAACGTTTATTTGGAAAGAGAGTTGAATGGAAGTGTGAGTGGAGAATATGTGTACACAATTTCCTGTTATCCAAATAATTTATTATTTTCAACGTACCTTTTGATTTTTTCTGATTGATACATTTATGCAAGTTTTCATGTAAAATTTCAAAGGTATCCCTCTATGCGGGGCCTTACGTGTAAGTGCATCGTTACACAGCATTGGTGCCTATACGGAACAATATACGGGACAATAGAGCCCATAGGCACGATGCCTCCTTAACTATTGAAATTGACCCTGACCATGACTGTTAACGAAGTTGATAGTAGCAACACAACAGGTAGGTAATGGCACCCCAAACCGGATAAAAGTTTATAATTACCCATACCTCTATACCAACTCAGCCCACTTAATGGAAGAATCTACCAGAACATTGCATAATTATGTGACCTGGTATCTCGACTTCCTCTGCAAAGCTTAACGTGATAAATGTATGGAATCATTCGCTGGTCACTCAGAGCCGAACAGGACGCTGAGAAGAGCTGATGGCTTTGCACTGTGATTGGCTAAATTGTGCAGGACCTGTGACCTCGAGGTGTTCACTTACTGTTAAAAATAACTTTTGAAACTGAAAATATGGACTACACATGGACGATTGACTGTTCAGACAGCTTGCAAAGAACGACTTCCACTGAAAAATCGAGTGAAATATCTAGATGTTCATTCACCTTCTCGGTAGCAGTAGCAGAACGCAGTAGTTTCATTAGAACATAATGAAAATGAAGGGTGCAAAATAAACTTGACTTCTTATCGTCCAAAATGCAAATATTCTTATTTTATTACATCATGCTGGAAAAACCTGATTTGAAACTGGACTGTGGCGGGAGTTACGTCAAATGAGAGTAAAGTCCCACACCTCGACAAGGGAAACTTCCACGAGGCGTGTAAACTTATCTTGTTGTAAACCCTTTTGAGCAGTCGCGCCCACAAAAAACCACCGTTACTCCATGTGGTTATTTTTGTTCCCAGGGAGTTCCCGGTCATGCTTGAGCCCGTGCGACTGTTTGATGGTAGCTAATACATATTTAAGTTCCCTTTCTAACTACTTTTCATTATGGTGCTGTGCAAATATATTTGTAGCTACCCTCCCAAAATAACTCCAAGCAGCGAGGTGGATGTGTTTACTCTGCATTCATTGGGCTCTGGCCAATGGGAGTCGACAGGCTTGTGGTGTATGGCTGGGGTGAGGATTAATTGAAATCTTTGCCAAATTGGTCCACTGAAAAACAGTTATGACCATATTTAGTGATATTTGACGATCTCTATCACCGCGCCGTTGATACCAGGGGTGTAACCTCTTAAATTACACAAGAAACGCAAGTGTGAACACACTGATGAAAAACTTGGCCCGTGGAAACAGCTCTCTCCAGAAGTTGAACTTGAACTGTTTATTCGCTACCCTTAATGATGGCAGCCCATTCCAAGTCCCAAGTCAGCAGTTCGCTACAATGGATAGAGAAAATAGAAGTACACCTCATGTAGCAATACATGTACATAAACCTTAGTCAAAATCCATTATGATGAAATAAAGAAACGGTTGACTACACATCCCTATGGATAAATTTACCCTTACTATGTGCCCCCGTTAACTGTCTTACTGTGTAAATGCCAAATGACCTCGTGACTTATGATATAAGTACATGTACGTGTAAATCCGAGCAGTAGGGTAATCCATGAACCCAGTAATAACGGCCCTTCATAATTTACTAGCGTTACAACGTCCCATTATTCCTCCCAAATTAACCCTTATTCCCCAGATGACCCTTAAGCTTATTCTAATATCCCTTTATGACACATAATATGGGAGAATTCCTTTGTCTTACCAACTGTTGCATTCCTGGGGGTTTACTTAATGAAAGGAAAGATGTCGCGCATGTTCGTAGTGGATCATCGAGTGGATCTGGAAGAAGCGAACGGTGCATTTCACTAATCACCCGAAAGAGGGCGCTATAACAGTTTTACGCCGCTACAAGGGGTAATTAATAAAATTGCGTGCATCAGAAATTCCCCACTATGTGAATTTTATTTTTGCTAGCAACACACACACCAGGAATGTTTAAGGAAACGTCGTGATTTTACATTGTTTGACTGTATTTCTATGGACACTGCATGTGGAAAACAACCGTATACTCCAGCACACAGTCCTGATATAGGCCTGTATTGATATTCATATTTACAAGAATTTTTGTCGTTGTCTATATTTAGCCCTGAAAATCCCCGCATTTCTTTGGGAAAAGAACTTGCAATCAGAATGATAGATTGGATTGTATATATTTAGAAGATTGGAATACCATTTTATTTAATTTCACACACTGAATTTAGAGCTTCATACAATTTTCATTCATATCAAAACGTGACGTTAACCGCGTTTTTTGGCTCGTAACGTAATCAGTCTACAAGATGGTACACTAGCTCTGTCCTTTGGCCTTTTTGTCGACGATGTTTGTTCTTGTCTTGAGCAACGGTAGGTATTTATTTTCTGTCGACAAAATGCTCTCTTTCGTGTGCTTAGTAACAAACCAAACCAAGCAAATATTATTTGTCCGTGATATTGCAGCACAATGTGATTCCGACTACTGCAGTTTTTCAGCAGTCAGAGGAAGATGCATTGCATCGTCACAGTGGCATAAGGGTGAGTTGGTCTCTGCCCAAGAACAGAAATCATCATGCACGAAATGAAATCAATTTTTATTATTTAATTACATTTCCCCAACTTTGAAACGAAGATTTTACTCTACGCACTAAACTTGATATGGTCAGACCGTAGCCGAGTCTCATTGAAATTACGAAACTGAATTATTTTGCTTTGCCCCTTGTTTGCGGGGGATAAGTTTGTGCTCAATGAATTTGAAATTTTATTTTTTTATCTTTTTAGCGTGGTTTAAAACTGCAACATCAATTTTTGTTTTTTTACCACATAGACAAACCCTGCAGGAATTCGAGAATTCACCAACTTGTCGGGGAATGTTTGCGAACATACAATTGTAAGTTACATGTATCAGCTTCCTCTTTTTGGATCCCTTATGCACAGTGGTGTATGTAACCGAATTTGTATGGTAGCAGAACAAAGATTCACTCTGATTTTTTCCATTGTGCTTTTCAATAGGCACAAGAAGGCAAACAACATTAGACCAACAGGAGATGTCTACATTCAAGTTGTTCAATAGACAAACCAAAGTAATTGTTTTTTGTCATTTCAACCAGAGTTGTAATGACTCGAGTAGTGACTCGACTCGAGTCCTATTCGTAAGCTCCTAAACTCGACTCAAGTCCCAACGAGTAAGTGATTCGACTCGAGTCCTTTAACAAAAGATCTGACTCAGTAAAAGTTAATAAAAGACTGGTGTCCAAAAATAAAACCAACCGTCTTTGCGAACAAAAAATATTTGCAATGACTTCCAGTGCTGGTTTAAAATGGGTAAGATTGTGGTGTTACAAATGGAGAAAGTCAGAGGTAAATTGATGGGAAAATGATGACTTTCTCTCTAGTTTTGCTCTATTTAGCGTATTGTGTTGAAAAATCGATGATACGAGTTGACGCAAGCTAAATACTTGACTCAACTCGTCTGGAAATATGTGCTAAATGACTCAACTTGATTAGAGACACCATATTACAGTGACTCGACTCGATTAGAGACACCACATTACAGTGACTCGACTCGACTTTTGTAGCACCAAATTAAAATAAACAAATAAATAAAAAAGAACAGAATCATCCAATAAACAAAAGTCGTTGTTCAATAGGGATGGTCTGCAAATATTGCGGTATTATATTAGGGCATGTGGTTTATATACTCGTCAGATACGACACCAGCTGAAAATGACAGTAATAGTACTGGTTATGAGAAAGTAGCGAAGAAGTGAACATAGGCTTGTCTGTCTTAGTATTAAGACTTGCCTTTTTTTACCGCAGAAGGAAGCTCTGAAACTTTTTTGTGTAAACATTTTTGGTTGATATTATTCACAGGATGTAGATGACGTCATCGATCAGTTGAATGTCTTCCCTAGCTCAAAAGGTCCATCGGATAATGTGTATCAGAAGCTGACACAAGCATGGAAGGAACGGATGTTTAAGGTTAATTGACAACTTTTATCACAATTCTTCTCTTCATTATTCACAGCGTACGGGGAAACTTTACGATATAATTAACGATATTATTCTTTCACGTCACATGTGTGGTGTCAGCGAAAGTCCAAAAGACACTTCGTTTCTTATTTGTTCACGACTTATTAATCTGGTCGAATTATCATTCGTCTCAGACATGAATGATGTTCAAACTTTTCCAAGAAACCATCATTTTTGTAAGTACTCTTTGCAATTGGGGTAACTCAATGTTGCCTTTTGGAATTGCTTTTCATGAACGATCCAATTTTTTATTGCCTTTTCAACAGTTCCTGAAAAAAGCGGCAGCCAATATGGAAATACGGAGGAAATAAGAAACACTTTACATAATGCTGACGGTACGACGGAAATCCAAAGGCATTACTGGCTTAAACTAGTTCAACTGTTTATTTATTTGAGCTTTTTAAACTATTTATTATTCTCTCATAAATAAAAGTTTAAATTAATGTAAAGTGCCTGCTGTATTTTTATTCATATGAAACTCATCTAAGTTTTCGAAACTTCTCCGTATTCGATGTATTTTATGTCATATTTCTTATAACTCATTGTGAAGATTATTTTGTGGTAGAGTTTTGCCAGTTGCAATAAAAATAAACATTTCGTCTTTTGGTGAGACACAATGTATTTTTGTCTGGTTTTTCTGTTCATTTTTACTTTCAAGTGTCCTGAGGGGCAAACCCTTTGCACCTTATTTTATTACATTTCACACCAGCATAATTATTAAAAGAAAGAATTGTATAAATAATACAACACATGTAGATCTTGAAACGCACAACAATAAAAGAAAAACAAAATAATTATTCATAAATAAGGCAGATAGTCTCCTTATTCAACAATGTGCAACTTGACCGTGTATGAACATTTGATAATTCCCGCGGGAAAGTATAATGCTCACTGCGTAAATCATGCCCTGGCACATGGATACGAGACACCTTTATCGATTCTAATTGGTCAAGAGTCTGTGTGTATGCGGTTCGCCACGCACACACCAAGTTCATATAAGAATATTCTTTTGGACAACTTGCACACGGAATATACCATAATTTGGATTGGGGTGTTCGGGAAATATCCGTTCTCACTAACGTTCAACGGCTCAGGAGAATGAACACAAAACACACGTTTATGACCGGCCAAGCACTTTATTCCCTTATTAAAAGGCTATGCCATAGACATAAATTTGGAACAACTGAGTGTCAAACACGTCAACCAGGCAATCCTACCAAAGGAATAACTAGGCCCACCGATATACCAGGCTGATCCTGCCCTTAATTAAAAAGTAGGGGAGGGGCAACTGTAAAAGAACGTTCGAAAGCAAAGACCACTTAAACATGACAGAGGTGACAATAGCAACACGACACCCAACTGCAAACATATAATTGTACACATATCCCACGAGTGTCACCCTTTGTCAGCTAATCAATCTTTCTCTTGTGGCGTTGTTCAGGCTACAATGTCAGTAGTCCGTGTACTAATAACACGTCACTTCGTTGACTGAGAATATAGCCTGGTTTCTTTATCGACATAAGGAGACGCAGAGAGCATAGCTAATCAGTCTCTGATTCGCAATCACCGCGACGTTTCGACTTTGCCAACTCTCTGCGTTGACACGCTAAAGCAGAACTATGCATGCTGGCATGGAGTACAACGATGTCTCTCTTGTTTGTTACCACTAAATTCCATACTTCGTGAAAAAAAAGTGAAAAGGGAGGCATGACTTCGTTGTTTCGCAAGGCTGTCAAGCAGCATGACATGATCTGAGTTTAATTCTGAAAAGTGTACCTGCATGGTCCTGGAGTTGCACTGAAAGAAACAAGTTACAATTGTCATCTAAACAGAGATAAAAGCCACAAAATGAAACAGCTCTACTCTTTGCATTTTGTCAGCGTGCGAAATATTTTTTGATCAGCGGAATGGAGCAGTCAGGCGTGAAGGAAAATTGTCACTGGCTTGCACCAAGAGCTAGTAGTATCTGCACAATACATGTAAAACATTTCACAATTTACCTTGTTATTTGTTATTTGAAAAAAAAATACAATTTTTGGCGAATACGCTGGAGAAGGCATGTTCTCCCCGAGAAAGTTGAGTAATTATACAATTCAGAAATTGCCGCGATCCCTCTTATGTACGACGGAGACATATGTTGCTTAAAAAACCTTTTTCATTCTCACACGAAGATGCAGTTTGAATTGGCAATTTTGTAACTGGGTTAAATCTTCCTGGAATGTTTTATCTTTCAGAAAAACAGCGAGGTAGCAACTTGCCCCTTTAACAACTAGCCTCGACCCCTCTCAGCGTTGCAAGCTGGTGCCAGCAAGTACGTCATACCCTAGTGGTAGTAACAAAGTCTTTGGCAACAAAGGTACAATTCTTTAGGCGGAGTGGCTTGTAAAACTGGTTAATGTTTTTCTCTTATTTACCATGGGAACCAGTCAAGTCACAATCTCATAGATGATAGGTTATTTTTTTATTCGGAATAATATTTCCTTTAACCTGACCTAAATTGAAAATTTACATTTAGATTTTTTTTTTTTAAATATAATTACATTCCAGGCGAGTTTCCCCCAACCCTGCAATTTGATTTCCACTTCAAGCCCACAACCAATGAAATACACGTATATCAAAATGTAGTTAATCGTGCAATTGGATTTTATCTTCAAATAGAAATAAATCATATTTCTAGTGTTTGTCATTGTGTCACCCTCAACCCATTCGGGGGGAGGGGCCTTGCAATACCCAAGAGGGTAAACAAATGCTTTGTTTTTGAAAAATTATCAGTTAAAGGCTACTTCTTTCTGCAAGTTCATTCTTTTTATTCCAAAAGAGTGTGAAAAGCCACACCACTAAATATTTTCCAATTTTTTCATCCACCTTTACCTAAGCTACTTGCTGGTTAGGCCTATATCGATAACCATGCACCCTATCAAACTTCAATCAACGGGATGCAGTCATGCATATATATTTACTACAAGCTATCAACGTTTAAACCAGAAGCCACACCAAGTGCTGACTTTGGAATGCAGAGGCCTACTAATAACTCCTGGGTTGGATGGCAGAAGTCAGCGAAACGCTCAAAATTTAGTCTATACAGGCCTTTGGCGTAAGTGGATGTATACACAGCACTGGCGCCTATATGGGACATTAGAGCCTATACGGCCCGTAGACATAGTGTCTCCTGCATCTATTAAATAATCTAATCCTGATCAAGACTGGTAACGAGGTTGATAGTATAGCAACACAACGGGTAAGTGATGTCACCCTAACCAGAGAAAAGTTAATAATTGCCAATGCATCTGATCTATCTGCCAGAACATGGCCTAATTAACATGTAAACTGGACAGACTTTGCCAAGCTCACCGTGATTAATTTATGGAATCAAAGTTACCTTGATCCACATTTATAGTCTCACAGCTGAGCAGAGCAAAATACTTTGTTACCTATACCTTCCTTTACCTTATATTACAAAATAGTGTTTTTGAATCTCAACCTTTCATGCGTGTGTTTCAAACTTCTCTCACATGATACGTACAAAACCGTAAAATCAACTGCAAACTACTCATTTGAGTTTGAATGCTGTCAAACTTTCAAAAACGGAGACTACGGACTAGACATAGATGAATGACCGTTCAGGCAGTTTAAAAAGGAATGTGTTCATTTGAAAACTCGAGGGAAATATCGATCTGCTCCTTTAAAGAGCAGGCCCAACGGCTGAAAATGGAAGAAATCTGGCTGTAGTCTTATTGTACTTGGAACCCATTATACCCATCTATGTCACATAAAACCGGATTCAGCAATATTTTTGGTTAAAAACTCACTTTACCATGGCTAGCTTTCGTGAAAGAAGAGTGCCGTTATCCCTTCATTTACATATTATAAATACGGCTTTTGTCAACGTTGCACCACCGAAACGGTTGCCCGGCTGTTGCTTGTACACACTTTGCTGGCGCGGCCACGAAAATGCACATAATTATGGCAACGCGTGTGTCAGTTACACTGGCTCAAGCTCGCAGTCTAGTAACTGAAAGGACCGAGATATTCTCCTAAAAAACGGCTTAAACCGAAGGACCCGACATTAAGGGACAACTCTTGAGAGGGGTATAGTACTGATGAAGAAGTGATGAACTCGTCAGACAGCGGTTCTTCTTCAGACAATATCAGCTCACCAGACCAAGAAGAACCCGAGGACGACGAAGAATACAAAGTCCGTGGCGCTTAGCCTTACCTTCCAACCCACCGTGCCACCAGAGCGCCAACGGGATCCCGATCGGGCTGACGATGGGGCCACCGTTGGTGAACGAGGCGGTGAAGGAGACCAAGATTGTTTCATAAATACGGCTTTAATAGTGAGTTTAGAGTGGAGAACAGATGTTTTTTATGTTGTTATTTCATTCCGAAAAAAAAAGTGTCAGGCTAGGCCGTGCGCGAATTTTTTTACCAAACGGCATTGCAATGGAGTGTGCTTTGACTGCATCTGATTGGCTGGCCGCAACCATTACTTCATCCATTCATGAAAACGTAAACATCGCAGTTCTCGCGTAGTACGCAAAAGCTGTTCGCGATTACTGTCGCCGTACTAAAAATAGGATAAAGTCGCAATCACGACGCTGTGTTTCTTGCTTGTTTCAAGAAGTATAAAATGAAAGAAAAAGAAAAGCACACATACGTTTCTAGTACAAAGTAACGATACCCCTCTGTTATATGAATCCTATACGCACAGCATGCAGGAACGTTATGTTAGTCGCTGCACGGCGGCAAATTGTGATGTCGATTTGTATAGTTAGATTCATAACAGCTTTATTTAAAAAAAACTTCGACTAAGTCCGAATTCCTTGGCCATGCAAAAAATACGCATTTTCTCACTGCTTTATTTCCAGTATTTCATCGCTATTGTTTATATTTCATTCCACAAGCGAGATCTGAAATATGCTCAGTGCAATAAAATTTGTGTCACTAAAAATCTTGCTTGTATTAGACAACAATAAGCACACTTATATTTACATCATTCCTTTTTAAACATAAGAGAGGCCATGCTCTTGTTTTATGAAAATTGTATGCCGCTTTTATTGCATGTACATGTACTTCTATTCTAGTTTGAACACTGTTGATTCACCCCTGTATAATTTGAGTCTTCGAAAATACAAGAATCACAACAGGGAGGCGCAGCCTAACAGTTCCTATTTAATCCATAAGAAAGCTTTTCCACTGTGTCGCTGTTTCATTTATTAATCAGGAGACTCGCTGTCACGGACTCTAAAAAGCACACAGCAAACTTGACAGAAAATACTGCTGAGACAATCTGTCTTTGAGCCCGTTTCTTGAATACTTTGCTGCAAGAAAAAAAGGGAACTCAAAGTTCAGATTGGGCTGTTATATGGACTTACACAGAAGACAATCAATTTCCTTGAAATGAATAACACGAATTTTCAAGCACAATTACTAAAGTACAGGAATGGCCACATTTTGTTAAAACATTCCAGCATTTGCATTCCTAGTAAAGGTTGATGTGACTCGCATGCAATGGAGGCAACGGGTATATTGAATGTGCATGGGTAAGCATGAAAAGATCAACTGCCACTATTGTCCCAATGATTAAATTTGAGAGAAGAATTATTTGCAATTAGTACTCACAATACTAAGTCCGTGAAAACAGTACCAGTATGGTTATTATTTAACAAATGAAACAACTACTCTTGTACAAGTTAATCATTTCTGTAAGTTAATCCTTGTGACCATATTCTCGTATTGCTACATTTATCACATAATTGTTGAGTTTGTTGCTGGTACTTAAAAATGGTATATATTTTCACATTGTGGCAATTACATCTATGAAGTGGTATATGAATTGATAGTAATCTCAAATTCCAAAAGAACACTAATGCTCATGGTAAAATTACCATTTTGAGGTATGGTCTTTGCCAATATTTTCATTTGTTTGAACATACCTTGCCAGATTATGTGGTGCCCTTCTTGGCCTCTTTTTGGGGACAAGTTGGCCCTTGTCTTGTACTGCAGCTTTACATTTCCGACCGGTATGAAGACATCGTCTCCCCCCAAGATGTGTGCTTCTTCATGCAACAGCAGTAGGCTGTACCCCAATATGGACCCCTTTTCTACGAAAGTTGCCCCTCTGTTAATAACTTAATGACTGGGCTACTCCGCAGTATTTGCCGAATGACATTAATGCTGAAACTGTTGATGAGTGAGTTCTTGAGTTCTTAAACTGTCTGATGAAGGTGCGTACAGCTGGTGCAAGTTCTTCTGGGTTCTCCCTCATTTGGTCTGTGAGCTTTGATGCAAAGGAATGCAATCCTGCCTCCAAGTCATCTAGTCTAAACTCCTGTGCAGAACTCCCTAGGTCTTCGTGCTGCCTTGTTTCTTCAGTTTCATCCTCATTGGAAGGAATGTTCATGTTTACTGAGTCAGGCACTTGTTCCACTTCTTGCATTTCTGTTCTTGACATGGATCTTTCAGTGTGATCCATACGAAGGGGTGCAAATCAACCCTCAGGCACATGATCTTGTCCAGTAGCTAAGAAGGGTAACCTATGGCGCATGATCTCATCATTGATGGGGAAAAAATTGAAAGACTGCACCTGACGGAACTTAACAACTGCATACTTATGCTTATAAGGTGCACCGTTGAGGCCTGCATTGCATGTGCACATTGCCATTGACATGTCAACTTGATACTTCTTATCCGGATCTGACTCACTTTGAACCTCAAAGAGGGGGAACTCCAACTCATTCACCATCTCCGCAGTGATCTTACCCTTCCCGGGAAGATATCTCTTGGATATGGTTGCATCAATTCGTCTTTTGGCTAGATCAGATAACCGTCTTTCGTAGTAAGTGACCATTCTTGTCAACAAGAAATTCAAAAGCTGAACAGGATTGTACGCCCTTACACGCTGAAAGATCTGATCCTTTATGATTCGCATCGAGGCCTCCACATAGTTAGTTGTGTTATTCCCACGAAGAGGTAGGTCACGTCTGAAGCAGATTGCTCACAGCTGTCTTCGATCATACAGGTGTTTAGCATACTTCAGGAAGCAGCTGTATTTCTTGACAATGGCATCTCTGTTCATTTTGTCATACATCTCTTCAAGATGTTCAGTTGTGTCAGCATACACCATGCCTTTAACTAATTCCAACAAATGGGGTCGGTCTTCTTTACGGATGCTGTTTTTGCCTTCCCACAGAAATCACCAAGTGGCCTGAAGTACATGGAAGACACACAAGAGGGTGATTGAATTTGGAAATACTTCTGTAGACTCTGGCGTTCGCTGTCACTGTCATCAGTGAGGAAAACAACTGGGCCTTGTTCTCCTCTTCCATAGAAACCATCCTCTGGAATCATCCGCTGGTACAACTTGAGTGCTGCAACAACAGTCTCTTTAGACTCAGATGTGGTTATCAAACATCCAAGTGGCAATCCTCCAGCCACACTGTGTGTCAGAATCATAAACATTCTACAATCATATCTATCTATCCCACCTGGTGCATCCACAAATACAAGCTCCCCGCTACACTGATGTTTGGAGTGGATCCTTCGCACAAGGGGTGTGCACACTGCAATCACCAAATTGCCATTCACCTGATCCATTTTGCAGCACTCTAGACCCCGTTCCTGATTGTAAGACTTGATGGAAGCTTCAAGGTCATGTGTCATTTTCTCACCGGAAGCTGCCCCATAAGCCTTGTCAAAGATTTTCCTGTACAATCTAAATGTTGAAAGAAATAAGAGAAATAAACGTATGAAGTATAGTGTTGTTTGTCCGAATTACAAGAAATTTCGTAACGTTATTTGTACCTTTATTGTAGGTGTAGCGAATACAGCCTGTCCCACCAAAAACCTTTCAGTTGAAAATTTGACATGTTTGCAGAAAAGCTGGGGTAATATTAAAAATGTGCCTAATGTTATTGTCGTTGAGTAGAATAATTGGTCTTCCAAAAGCTTCTTGGTTGATTTGATTACAGGATGTTTTCAATGTTCATTAAACACACAGCCATCACAACAGTGTCTGACATGAAAACCAATTTGGGTCAATGATATATATCTCATGATCTTTCAGGAAATGAAAAGTGCACTTGCTTTAAATGCATTGGTTTCATTGAAATAAAGTTTTATGATTTTTTTTGGCTAGGTATAGACCCATGATTATTACTTTGTTTTGGACTGTTAGATTCCACCAGCCAAACTTGAACATCATCAAAAGAGACAGGTTTAATTATAAAGTTTTAGGTGCAATGATTGTTGTTCAGGGCTATGCGGTGTGAAGCTTGTTTTATTTTGGGATAAGTAAGTGTAAGACATCTCAACACCCTCAGGTGCATTGATATACCTTAAGCTGCACTCAAAAAGGGAGCATCATAATCTTTATCACACAAGACCTCAGAAATGTGTTGAACATGTTTTAGTCCACTTTGGTTCATGACCACTAAAGGTGATGACATTTGTAGTCAGCCAGTCAAAGTTTATGCCTAAAAGTGTAAGTTTTCTGGCCTTGGATACAAAATACCACATTTGATGTTGACAAGTACCTGTGGCAAAAATGCTGGTCAGGGCACTTTGCTCTGTTAGCGGATACATAGAGGTAGTCAGTTCCATGTTCCAACTGCAAGTCCAGCTTGTGGGTGTTCAGGGTGGATGAGGGTGAATGTCCCTTGGAGTACAGCTTAGTGAACTTGGCAATCACAGAGTCCTCAGAAACATCACGGAATTTGAAGGCATCAGCACAGACTAGCCGGTGGTTGTGGGTGTGCTGGATATTTATTATAGTAGCAAACCTTGGCAGATGAGGATCTTTGACTTTAGCCCTGAGAAATAAGATATAAAATGCATATCAAGTTTCGACAAAGTTTGCGATATGCACAATGGGATATTTCTTCAACCATTATGTTATAGCACAATAGTTGCTTTTTAAATCACTGGATTGATTTTTTTTAATATTCGGACTAAAAAATCATCTTTTTGTAGAGCTTCAGTTTAGAAAAATCATGAAAACTGTGTTCACAAACTTCACTTGATATGAGGTTTAATTAATAAGTTCACGTAGAGTCAACTTGTGAAACTAATTATTGTTTTGTTTTCTCACTTACAAGCATCTGTTCTGGTCATCTCGTTTTTGTTTGTAACATGTCGTGGTGGAAACATAGGGCCTTCGAGTTGGAGCTGGTATGAATTTATTCGGTCAATAGCCATGGGAGCATAGCATGAAAGCTCTGTCCTGGTACAGACTTCAGGACATCTGTCGTCTTGTCCGTGGCTAACATGAAACTTAATGCCTGGCTTACAGATTGTATACATTGTAGTATTCTTGGAAGGCATTAAAGGTCAAGGGTCACGCACTCCTCGTGATTGCAGTACAGCCACCCAAAACAGCGTGTATGTCTCACTCTCTCATTCTAAGCTAAACGCCTTAGGATATCACAATTGGCGACGAGTCCGGGATTTTTCCGTGTTGTGGAGGAACCCTACAACATTAGCAAAGTGAATTTTACCGCCGATTGTAACCGTGAACAGTGCATTTCCACGTCAGAAAGACTGAGTCAGTGAGTAACGTCAAAACGTTTCGTCTCCGTACATGTGTCTACGTAACACGCATTAACCAGTAGTAATATACCTCGCCGCCGTACAATAACTGTGATAGTCGACATGTCCGCAACTAATTTACCGTCATTCCCAGCCTTCCAGCCTCATCATGAACCATCTACTACCGGCGTACGGTGGAGGAAATACATAGTCAGGCTGGAGAATTTGTTTGTTGCATTCAAAGTCATGACGACCAACAAAAGCGGGCATTGCTTCTACATTACTCTGGCCCTGAAGTAATGGACATCTTCGAGACTCTATTGGACACTGGTTCTACATATGAATCAGGGCAAAGTGCTCTTGCAAAGTATTTCAAACCGAGCAAGAACATCGAGGACGAACGCTTTGTTTTTCGTGAGGCAAAACAACAACACAGCGAAACTGTCGCAGATTTTGCAACCCGCCTGCAACAACTCGCCAAAACTTGTGAATTCCATGACAAGAACAGTGAGGTGAAATCACAAATCATCCATGGTTGTACCTCATCAAAGCTGAGACGCTATGCACTTCGTGAAACAGAGCTCAGTCTCTCAAAGTTGCTCACCACAGCCCGAGCGTACGAACTGGCTGACAGCCAATCCAAAGACATGGAACAGCAATCCCAGCACTCGAGCAGAGACGCAGCCAACCGTATGACTTCAAAGCCTCATATGAAGGAACGTGAACCGAGAAAATCCTCACGGTCGTCCAAGCCCAGACGCTTTGAACCCTGTCGCAACTGTGGAGGTACGTTTCCTCACACACAACAATGCCCAGCAAAGGGGGTGACATGCCACTCGTGTGGTAAACTCAATCATTTTGCCAAACATTGTTTGAGTCGTGGCAAATCAGCCAAACCTCAGAGCAGAGCAAAGGAGCATCCAGTTGATCATACTGTCAGTACTACAAGCTCATCTGACAATGAGTATGTGTTCGGAGTATCGTCATTGCCACACACCAAATATCCGGTTATCACGGTAACAGTCCACGAAACTCCCTTGCCAGCCATCATTGATACAGGTGCGTCAGTTAATGTCATGTGTCTGGCTGTATACAACAAACTGTCCTCCAAACCGCCACTGTGCAAGGACAATGCAGCCAAAGTCTTTGCCTATGGTAGTTCAACACCCCTGGACATTGTTGGCCCATTTGACACTTCTATTGCTTATAAGGGGTCCCAAGTGAACTGCATTTTCTATGTCACCAAAACCATTGGAGACATGTTGATCAGTTTCCAAACAGTGTCTGCTCTCCGCGTCATCCATGTGGCCTACAACCTTCACCCCGACAACCCTCATAAGCCCATGGACAGTCTTGTGGAACAATTCGCAGATCGTTTCACTGGTATCGGTAAGTTAAAGAACATTCAGTGCAAGCTGCACGTGGACGAGACTGTCCGACCGATTGCCCTGCCACACCGTCGTATCCCGTTCCATGTCCGCAAGAAAGTTCAGAAAGAACTTGACAAGCTACTTCGCCTTGACATCATTGAGCCGGTAAGCAATGAGCCAACTCCGTGGGTCTCACCCATACATGTGGTCGAAAAACCTAATTGACCAGGTGAGATTCGTATGTGCGTGGACATGCGAAACGTCAATGCTGCTATTAAACGCGAACGCCACATAACACCCACCATCGACGATATCCTCGCTCAGGTCAATGGCCCTACCGTGTTCAGCCAAATGGACCTTAACGCAGGCTATCACCAAGTTGAGCTGGCCCCAGAATCGCGCCATCTGACTGTGTTTTCAACGCACAAAGGCTTATTCCGTTACAAGCGTTTAAATTTCGGTGTAAGCTCAGCAGCGGAAGTCTTCCAAAACACGATCTCCTCAGTACTCTGTGGTCTGGAGGGTACGCTAAACATCAGCGATGACATCCTCGTGTGTGGTCGCACGCAAGCCGAACATGACACACGACTTGCAGCCTGTCTACAACGTCTTCGCGAATGCAACCTAACACTGAACAGAGATAAATGTAATTTCGTTCAGTCACGTGTTGAATACTTCGGTCATGTATTCAGTTCCAGTGGCATCTCTCCCGACAAGAAGAAAGTCGAAGCCATCCAACAAGTTCCTGACCCCACCAACGCCAGCGAGGTCAGGAGTTTCCTGGCCTGGTAACGTACTAGAGCCGGTTTTCTACCAGACCTTGCCACTATTTCCGCCCCACTGCGCGAGTTGACTAAGAAACACTACACCTGGAACTGGGGACCGGAACACCAGCAAACGCAGATTCGTGAACGAGTCGTACACTGTTGTACCGTGGCATACTTCGACCCCGGCAAGAAGACTGAATAGCTCGTTGATGCTAGCCCGTTCGGCCTAGCCGGTATTCTTGCCCAACGCAACGACAGGGATGAACTGCCGATTGTTGCTCTTGACAGTCGATCTCCGACACCCGTTGAACAGCGGTATTCCCAGACGGAACGCAAAGCTCTCGCTATCACGTGGGCAATACTTCACTTCCACCTCTACGTGTACGGTAGTACCTTCACCGCCATCACAGACCACAAACCGTTAGTCCCACTGTTCAATAACCAGCACAGCCAAGCACCGACAAGTATCGAGCGCTGGTTAATGAAGTTGCAGGAGTACAACTTCACCGTTGAGTATCAGCAAGGAAAGCTGAATCCCGCGGACTATATGTCACGGCACCCCTATGGACATCCAAGAGCCACCAGCCGCGAACAACGCCTCGCAGAGGAACATGTCACTTCGTTTCCGTGAACGCCGTGCCCAAGTCGGTCACCCTCGGCAAAAGCCGCACTGCCACTCGCGACGACCCGGTTCTCCCGTCGACCATCGACGTGGTCGCCACCCATAGCTGAGACACACTCTTGAGACAACCCCACAACTAAGAGACTCTTGCGACCCTCAAGAGTCAAAGTGCGCAAAGAACTAACGGCAATAACTGACCGCGACCTGCTGCTGCATGGAAATCGTATCGTAATTCCACAAGCACTCGCACAATCGATTATCGACATTGCTCACGAAGGACACCAAGGCATGACAAAGACATTTCCATTGCCAAAGGTCCCCTATTGACAATCGTTCACAAAACATATGGGAGCTCTTCCTAAAAGGTTAATGAGTACAAACACTTGAACAGGAACGACGGGGGTCCTCGATTACAGGCAAATACATATTTAGCGTGTGTATGTGTAAGAAAAATTTTTATTGCTTCTACAAAGTCACTCACCTTAGGCGACGCTCTCTCAAGATTCTGACCCAATTTTAAAAATTGACAACTGTAAATTGGGAGAAAATGTTACTTTGAAGTTTGAATGTGCAGAGGCAGCGCTGCACACACGATGCATATTGCGAGTGAACATGGATATTGCGTGTGCACACATTATTAAAGCTGATTTTTTCTCTTTTCATGTGATACCCAACGATTCAATTCAACACCCAATGCTGTTTAAATGCCGAATCTGTAAACTACAGCATGGCCACAATCATATGACTTACCGATAGTGTATGATAGTTTTGAAAATCAGTCTGCACGGATGCGAACTGAGCCGCATGCATACAAGTCAACGCCTCCATGTTAGTTGTAAGAAAAATGTGGCGATGACTTATGTGAAAAAAATTGTACTGGATGTGACGTAATGGTGGCGCACGAGCCAATCAGATGCAGTCAAAGTACACTCCATTGCAATGTCGTTTGGGGAAAAAAATTCGCCACCGGGCGATGCGTGCCACGGTGCAATAGACCCTGCAAGGGCCCCGACCTCCAGCGCCTCTGGAGGGTGCACCACTACAAATAAATTCCCATAGACAGCAGTGATAAATCCCCATACTTCACAAATATTTTAAAAATACTCACAACTCTCACAGGTGTTCAGGCTGCACAGAAAAATGATGTTACACATGTCCTCTTTCATTTTCCTTTCAATTTTCGGGGGGTTGACCCATGAATTTTTGAGAAATTTTCACCAGAAGCAGACCACCCCTAAAATGCAGAAAATGTCCCTGTCCAGAAAAGTAGCCATTTTGAAAAACCCTCCCTCAGCAAAATGGCTCAAATAGTGCCACTTTCCTACCCGATTGCATCCAAATTGCTCAGAATTGGAAGCCCCGAGTCCGGCGCAGAGGTCCAGTCTCATATTTCTTGAATTCCTCAGTTCCATGGCTCTCAGGACCCTCTAATATAGAATATTTTGAGTGTATAACTTTTATTAATGAGCTCAGCGGACATACTTCTGGCCTAATTACCAAAGTGCACCCTTTAATAGCGGGCAACTTTCACATTGTGACACAACAGCACTCTTAAGAGAATCAGAATATATCCGAAGTCATTATGTAAAAAAAAATTGAAAAATATCGCCCCTGGGAGAAACCGCAGAGGTAAACGCATAAGGGTATGGCTATGCCATTTTGCACAATTTGAATAGGAAAACTGCATGCCTGTGTGCATGCCTTGTGCATGCCTTGTGCATCTTGAGGGTGCTTATTTCTCTCCTTCCCTCGCCAAATCTAGACAAAATTTCCCTCTTTAACACAAACATTCCATTTTGCGGTCAATCCGGGCTCATTGTGTTGTGGATATGCCCACTTTGGGGGCGGATCCTGGGTGGAAAGGGGGAGGGTTCTAATTATAAGTTTATACACACAGTTGGACTTTGGAAAGTGTATGTGGGACTTTCTGTATGTTACAGATGATAATGTGACATCAGGCTCTCTGGTATTTTGGCTCTTTCTCAATTTATTGCAACAAAGAAACACCAACAGAAGATCAACAGCTGTACACAATGGACACTGATGCTATGCATTGGTGTACGTAAAATCATACTGAAATCGGAGGATTCAGTACTAAATGTCAGGGTTAATCCCTGGTCGTGGCTGCCCAATTCTATAAAACTACAAGCCGAGGATATATGATTCCCAGGCCCTGCCCCGACCACAGCCTAGCCACAATTGTACTAGCCAGGTTACTGTCCTATCTTCCAACCCCCCCCCACATACACACCACACCCTAATAAAATAAAAGAAATCTTATTCCATGTCATGCTTGTCAAGTATATTTGATGTGCTCTGTGTTCATTATTATGGGGTTTGACAGTGAGTCTGTGTGGCCACATGCATTTTGTCATATGCTCACACACAGGAGAAAATTTATCAGACTTGCACAGCCAACTAGTTCTGCAGCAATACTGGGTTGATTGGAATGTACAGTCTGCAAATGTAGCAAAGGCTGGCGTCAGAATGGCCACAAATTGTCCCTGTCAAACTTACAGTCCATTTCAGATGAACTCACCAACAGTCTATATAAGGCAAACACAGGAGTAAATAGGAAGTAGTTGTTGCCAGAGATGAGTCTTCAAGGACCAGTCCAATGCAGTGCTGACAATTTAAGGATGTCACGCTGCTCCGTCCCGATGTTGCCGAGACGATTTCTCAGACAAACTCGAGTGCCAGAGTCCAACGGACAGTCACAGGGGTACGAGCAGCATGGCGGTTTGTTGACATCAAGCCTTCTGCAGTGGGCTTAGTTGCAATGCTGTCCTCATGCATACATGCACATGTACGCCACAGAGAGAGGAAATCCTGATTCTGATGGCCAGCCCACGTTGATGCCGACTGAGAAATGTTGGGGTTTGTACAACACAGAATTTCCACAGCTGATGGAAGGAGGCTCTTATCAGTAATGGACACAACTGTCCCTTCAAGGAATGTCCTGCAAATAAATCAACAAATGTCGTGAACATGGTGAAACTGTCACAAAAATGGGCACATGCAACCAGATCAAGAGCAATCGTGCAAAACCTACGTGAAGTGCAGGGTTGCAGGAAAGACGCCGCTTGCTGTGGCGAATGACAAAGTCAAGCGTCCTTTTGGCAAGGCAACCTTTGAAATTGTCCACTTTATTAGGCTGCAGACAAATTTTAGTGCAGTCATGTCAGTCTTAATGCACTGTGTGTTTTAACTTTCACCCCCGACATGCTGCCCGCCCTCTATATCCTCGACTTTATCAGCAGTCAAAATTAAATTTTCCCAAGCAGAAAATTGGGATTTACTTGATTTTATCTCACTACAAAACTTTGTATCTGGGTTTCCATCTCAATAATTATATAAATAAACTAGCCAGGAAGAAAAAAAGGACAGCAAGCAGAAACTAGAATGATTCGAATGACTCAATGTTGTCCATAGTGTATGATGGTTCACTTACCGGTAAACGTTTACTCCACTATGCTTGTTTTTTCTGCTCTTGTCAATAAAAACCTGGAATTCAAAAGTACAGAGTGCAAATTATTTTGTGTTCTGTTATATTTTGCTTCAATTTAATCTCAATGCGCCGAAAAAGCAGCAAAAAACATCTTTTTAAATCCCCATCAAAACAAAATGGCCGCCACCATTCTCCGGATCTATAGGGTGCACCACTACAAATAAATTCCCATAGACAGCAGTGATAAATCCCCATACTTCACAAATATTTTAAAAATACTCACAACTCTCACAGGTGTTCAGGCTGCACAGAAAAATGATGTTCCACATGTCCTCTTTCATTTTCCTTTCAATTTTCGGGGGGTTGACCAATGAATTTTTGAGAAATTTTCACCAGAAGCAGACCACCCCTAAAATGCAGAAAATGTCCCTGTCCAGAAAAGTAGCCATTTTGAAAAACCCTCCCTCAGCAAAATGGCTCAAATAGTGCCACTTTCATACCCGATTGCATCCAAATTGCTCAGAATTGGAAGCCCCGAGTCCGGCGCAGAGGTCCAGTCTCATATTTCTTGAATTCCTCAGTTTCATGGCTCTCAGGACCCTCTAATATAGAATATTTTGAATGTATAACTTTTATTAATGAGCTCGGCGGACATACTTCTGGCCTAATTACCAGGGTGCACCCTGGACGGGAAGACTAGCGAGGCCGCCCTCTAGAACGCCCAGAAGGAGCCCGCCGCTTGGAACTGGCGCGGGGCATTACTAATGAATTTGCTCTTGCAAAAACAGACACATTTTTCTCTTCTCCAACCAAACGCCGCAATGGCTCAAGCTAAAGTGACTGGAAGTAACTCTCTCCAGAGCCACTAACATCTTAAGGTCACTTAACACTTAGTGACAAGGGCCTCCAATGTCCCGCGATGATGAATTATTTGAAGCTGCAAATTATTTTGCTTCAAATTGATTGTGCGTCTATCTTAAACAATGACCTTTTCATGTTGCTAACATTCGCCATGGAACCGATTAAACAACATTCGTTTTATTTACCGACTGAAAGGTAACCTGAGCATTTTTCAGGACGACATCGTGTTCGTTTTGGTGACATTCTGCTGTACAACATAATTGTATATCTCCACAATCCATGTGAATCATGCTTGGCTTCGGAGGCCTATACGTTCACAAATAGAGTATACTAGTCTCAGCATACATTAGGTGTATTGATCATTTTATAAATGTGTTTTTCTATCCTAAACCGTAATACCAAAAAGTTAAAGATTAGGCTTGATCAAATATTCAAATATTGGCAAAAAGTTACCTAATGTGGTTTTCTAAATGTAAGTATATTGAACTAGAAATGGACTAATTATCGTGCAAATCGAGTTGTGTATGCTCTCTCATCGCTGAGATACACGCTAAAGTGCTTTGGTGCATGGATTGATGAATCAGTCACATGATGGTAACTTCCTGAGCTGTTCTATAGGCACCACAGGACGTGACTGGATGCTGTGGTTGAGTTCATCCCACACATGCTCCATTGGGCTTCGGTCTGGACAGAAGGCAGGCTATGGTTGGAGTTCAACTGACATTGCGCTCAAGATACTGGGTAATCACTGTGGTGGCATGAGGTTGTGCATTTCCATGTTGAAACAGGGTTATGTTTGGGTGTCCATTCAGAAATTGCGTCACTACTGACACTAAAATTTCATTCCGGTATCTCCTGGCATTGATGTTACTACTGATGACAGCTTGGATCTCAATTCCCACACTTCAGTGATCATCAACAGAATATAACCAGCAGCACAGTTGAATCGCATCAGTCCTGAAGACGGACAGAGCACTCACTGTCCGAAACGTCAAGTAACCGGTTCTTTTCAGAACCACATATACTCAAAGAGATATTTTCTACATGATGTATACGCAAACCCACTACCTTACATGTAGGTCATGTAGTAGTTCCTTGGTAACGTCGAAGGACATTCCTTTGTTATATTTACAGTGGCGCTTGTGTAAACAAGTGTGCCCTTCCCTGGGGAAAAAATTACACAGAAGGGCTAAAATGTACGAAAACGTGGATTTTCGATTCCACGAGCGGACACACATCTTTGACCACTGTGTTCATTTTAATTTCTTGGTTCGAGCAAACATTTACCTCTCCAAGATGATTTGAGGGTTTTACTTCATAAATTTGTTCCATATTGGTATTTTTGCAGTTTTGAAATAGAACAAGCATTTCGGGCTATTTCTCTGACACAACTTTTTCTTCAAAATTTGTATGTGTGGCTCTTCGTGAAAACGGTAACTAAATACGCCATTCCGGTGTAAGACTCTTCATGAATAAAGTACACATTGCAGATGTACATCTCTGTCATGTATATCGCCTAAAGTATAATGTCATATGGTGTCAGTCCCCCACCTGCTTTTCAACTCTTCATCTTTTCATGGCCATATTGTGGCGGGCATCCCCGGGCCTACCCTGAGTTGATGGGATCAAACCAAGCACTATTAGTGGCAGAGTTGATCTTCCCAACCTAAGGCTTTTCCCTAGACGAGAGACCACACAGAGCGACCTCAAGGCAAAGGGTGCGGGACCGTTTTGGAGGAAATATACCGCCGATTGTGACCGAGTGTTAATTAGTCTCTGTTGAATTACACAATCAACCTGTAAAGAAAGTAATCCTTGACAGAAGAACTGTCGGTACAGGACGTTCAATTTATTCAACAATAATCAACACAAATCAACAAATGAAATGTACAGTGAAGTGATTGGGAGATTGGTTTGGTTGCCTGTGTATTTACTTAATTGGATTGAACACTAATTTAGCGTAGGGCCGCAGCAGCAATACGCCAATGCATCAACTATGCACCATGCGCATCAGCCATTCACTGTGCACCAACCACACACAGCGCATCTACAAAGTCACACTGCGTCAGCAATGCACCACTGCATAAGCAACGCACCTCTGTGTAAACAATGCACACCGCTGTGTAAACCATGCACACTACATGCACTGCATCAACAATGCACACCGCGTCAGCAATGTACAACTTGTACAACTTCGTGCGAGCTTCACTTAACGTGCATGCGAGCCAGCGTCAGCAACGTACAGCTCTCACAGCTTTGTACTTGCAACGCGTCAGCTACACACACTAGTCAGCCACGTACAGTCTATACAATCAAGTACTTGCAACGCATCAGCACCACGCAACGCTTCGCACAGCGCTGACAATGCCTTAGCTCCGTGCCAACTCACCAACTTCACTCTGCGAAGTCCAACACGCAACCACCTATAATACGATCGCAGCGCTCGCTGCGGTAGCACGACCATGTGCACACAGCGCGCTGCGCTATGCCTAGCCAGCACACGTTACCAAGTCGCTAGCCAATCAGGTACGTGCACTGCAACTCATTAATAAAATTAGACTAGCTCTAGTCCTATACACTTTCCGTCACAATATCTTATTCCAAGGGGGGCAAAAGAAACCGTATGGAATGTCTCCAAGTCTAACGCCGGCCAACGCCGTTACCCTATCAGCACAATGTCGTTCACTGTTTTGAAACTAGAAACCTTATCTTGGAAAATAACACAATATAGCCTCTAGAAGTTCTCCTTGTGAAATATGAACCCAAATTTCTGGCAGTGCTTATTGATGACGATTCCTAAAGCCGGTGAACCACAGAAGAACACCGACACCCTTCCCTTATCCTCCTCCTGAATCTGCGTGAAGAGCTGCAATAAAACAAGAGATAAAAAACAATTTGGGCTTTATAAATTCCGCGTTTGAATATCGATATTGATTCCTACACACGACATTCCTCCAGTTACATCTCTATAGGATTTTCCGAGATTGAAAGTCATTGGCAAAATGTTATCGCATGTGAAAATAATGACACACTGATCTTTAAACTGATTTAGGCAACACTATTTTTCTCTAGTTTGATCACTTTTATTCGTAATTTATACCGCTTGTCATTTCAAGTCAAGTTGGGAAATTATAGAAAGTTAGCAGTACACACATTTGTCATCCAAACCTTATTTCCAACCTGTGCTGGAGTACTCGTACTCAATTCGAGCTCAGCTCAAGTACCAATAAGTATTTGACCTGTATGCGATCGTAAGTACTCGAAAACAGTACTCAGCACGTACTCGTAATTTTGTACTCGATCTCTTTTCTCAACTCGACAAAGTGCATAACTTGATCCCAGTCGCGCAGTACTCGAAAAGAAATTGGATTTTTTTCCGATACTAATTTTTCGCAGTATCGTTAGTGTACTTTAATGCAAATTTACATAATGCTTTAGTTTTACAATGTACTCGGATGTACTTGATTATCCTTTTTTGGCCCAGGACTCGATTAAAAAGTACTCGGACCCGGCCCGTATTCGGCACTGTGTGTACTCGGGAAACTCGGTATTCGAGCTTAGGTACTCGACTACATCACCGTTCCCAAGCGTAGCCCAATTCAAATTAATCCCAACTTACCTCACCCAGCCAAAATCATTGGTCAGATATGCCCCCAAAGGGACGCCAAGAAAGAAGCAAAATACACGCACAAACTCAATTCTGGTAAAGGGAGGAGCAGTATTGTCTTATTTTAAGATCACCATTGGTCCCTGAGAGTCCTTGTAACTCCATCGACAGTCATGCTGCTTGAAGCCAAAGTGAATTGTGACAAAAACAATCTTTGTCATTGTTCACTTTCTTACTTATGAATGGCCTTGTGAATGGACTTGTGATTTACTGAGGACTGGTACCACAAATCATGAAGTAACAACGAAAGTGCCAGGCGCTTAGTGCTTGCTGAAAAAAATCGCATACTTTTTAATGTCGCATGGTGTCCCTTTGGAAAGAGAGTAATTTGTACCTTGTGGTTCTAATTTTGTTTCTGTTTTGTTTTTGGTTTTTTTTTTACCTTATTCCAGTCTGGTCTTCCCGCCTGCAGCTTAGTTCGTAGTCCAGTCAACAAGTCCCTGTTTTCCCGCTCATGGACCAAGTCTAGCGCCATTTGGAGGCCAAAATTCGCCATGTCGAAGCGCTGAATGCCTGTCATGAATAGATGGATGTCCAAGAAACGATCCAACGAGTACTGACTCTGCCCCTGCTCCAGATTCAACAGCATGTCTACGAACCACTCAAAGGCCGTGTGGTTTCGATTCAGCCAAATAAAATCCACCTGCAACAAGAACCTTGCATTAGAAATATGCAAGCAAAATATTCATTGCTGTAATCAAATGTCAACGATTGAGTATGAATGGACCATGCCCGTTTTTAAAGTTACCATAACAATGATAACACGACGTCACATTTCGTCATTGCTCCAACGAGAACTGATGGTTAGAGTTGATTCAGTGCTGGTTCAAAAAAGAGGAAATAAGCATTTTCTCCGCCTCACAAATAAGGAAATTATATAATCCAAACTTTGTTGTTACATGCAGTAAATCAAAACGAATTAGTTTCTTTCAGAATGAAAAAAGAGAGAACAGCACTGGTTAGAGATATGCCGAAGATATAACAAGGTCATCTGATTCCTTGTACTTTATCTTTGTCAGATGAAGTAACACTGTCTGGGTCTGCGTTTTGTGAACTGTGTTAATGTTCACGGTTGCTGCTTTGACATCACAAACATATTTCTGGTTAAATGTCGCCCTAGCCCGACCCAGCATTTTCATCTTTACCGCCTCTATGGCGGTATACACTAGACGACCATCTGTAGTCGTGCTTCCTGAATCTAGTTTATGTATTGAACGCTATGGATGGGGATGGTGCCTGACTATTCAGCTTTAGTTGCAGTTTCTCCTAATTGTGAAAAATAGGTGGACGACCTGTAAATAAGTTAATGATGGCTCCTACCTTCTTGACCCTAAGAGCCTGTTTCTCTCGCTCTTCGTCCACCCAGGTGTGTTGACAGTTAGGGCAAGTCGTGACAATACTCCGATGTCTGCACATGATAGACTGCATGATGGAAGCAAACGGAGTGACACCGATACCAGCCCCGATCAACACGGCGTGCTCAGACTCAAAGACGCTGGTGCTTGGTGTCCCGTAGGGGCCTTGAATGTGGACCTAAAAAGAACCCCAACCAGTGCCTCTCAATCGACCTAGAATACACTCACTGACTAATGCTTAAAAAATCATTCCAAATGCACAGCAAATACCCTTGTTCAATTTGCATGCGCCTTACACCTAGGAAATCCCTAAAAAAAATCATTTGGAATACAAAAAAATACCCTAACTTTCTCACGTTCGTCTCTGACTTACTTGTATCTTGTTGTTAGTATTCATATCAAAGAGGATCTGTGGCCTGGGAGGTGCTTTTGAGTGTTTTCGACCGCATTGTTGAGTGATTGAAGTCATCATGTTACGACTGGTCTCTTTCACCAAGGCATTTGGCTTGCAGACAGCCTGTTTCCTCTTCTTCGATGTTTGTACAGATGACGTTGACGCTTCACAAATGCTTGAGCTACCTTCACTCTATATAAGTCAAATTAATCACTGAATGAAAGTAGACTTTTTGCATAAAAAAATATTAACTTGTTTATCAGTGACTTTTTGACTCTCCAAAGTAAAATTTTATTTAAGTGTTTCATGTTGGGATTACTTCGTTAACTAATTTCGCCAAATAACATTTGGCTAGAAGTGTTCAAGGGATCAGTCATTGGGCATAAAATTAATCAGATTTCTTTCACTGACCTCCTGACAGAAATAACGTTTAAATCTCCATTCTGACCTCATTTGTTGTTTCTGCGGCTACTTTTCCAACATGTGCTGACTGGTTTTCATGACGTCGGTCTTCCTTGATCTTGCATAGTTCCTCCAACTCCTCATCAACTTCTGGAATCCTGCGAGGGAGCGAGGTTTTCATCCATTGTACAACGGTTTGAGAATCAACCTCAGCGTTGAAGCTAACTCTGCGGATTTTCATGACAGGCGGTGGTTCTACCTCGTCCGTACTCGTAGGGGAGTAGTCGGTAGCGATCCTCACAACCGTGTCACTAACTTCACTTGCACATGGCTTGTTGGCATCACGTGACCGTGGTGTACCGTTGGAAGTCTTGCAGTCGTCTTTGGGTGACATCTCAAAGCCAGGGTTGATATGCTGACCGGCATCAGACGGCACTTTTCCTGCCATGGGCGGAAGACGGAGGGAAGAATTGACTCGCTGAGACTTCTTAATCGTGATGGACTGCATGTCATCGAAGAAACGGTAGAGACGCTTGGTCCAGTTACCAACAGACCGAATATGAAGAGACAGAATGTCTACGAAGAAAAGATAACATCTCAGAACTTAACAAAGAAGCATATTGCCGTGAAGGTATACCACACAACATCGTGTACGGAGTCCTTGGTATACAGTGACAAATATGAAAATTTTGTTTCATATCGAACTATCATCTCTGATTTTGACATTGCTATTTTATTGTCTGATTTAAACTCACTCTGCACATGGTCAGGTCGGTGAAGACTGCCTTTTAATATCAGCAACTTTAAATTTATGGATCTGTCAGGAAAGGTCAACCCCTATTTATATTATATTTATGGTTGTGTGTTATATACCACTACCTGTGAAAAATATCTAAGAATTGCGATAAGCGTAAAAATTAAACCGGAGCAAACACTGGCATGACATTTACATTAAGTCCATCAAAATGTTAGGACTCATTAATCGAAATTTCAGTAATTGCTCAACCGTCGTCTTGATGAAACTGTATACCTCTCTCATCCAATCTCGATCAGATTGCTCACGCATAGCGTGGGGGCCTTATACACTAAACGATTCTCGTATAGTAGAGCGTGTACAGAACCAGAGTGTTAGATTTATCTGCAGAGATTAGCATACAAGCTATACACTCTCGTCAATCATTTAGGCTGGACTGACCTCCGAACTAGAATGATGTTCTTTCGTTCCTTGCTTTTAATTTAACAAAAATTCATTAGTATTAATTCACTTAAAAAGTTTCATCCAGCCTCAAGAAATGGGCGAAATGCTAACAGTTTTGAACTTGACACACCTTTTTACTTTTGGCTTGTCTTTTGTATTTACCTTTATTTTTCTTGTGATCGTGTAATTTAACAATTTGTCCCCCTTTTAACCTAAATTGCCTTTTCTTAACGGTTGAACCTTATAGATGAAATCTTTTATATAAATTCCCTTATTTTCATAGGCCAACAGAATTATCATGTCTCTTCAATGTTTTCGAAAGGGATTCATGCATTTTGTTTTTTATCACCTTTTTTTCTTATTCACAAAAACTTTGTCTTATTTTATCTTAGTTATCTCAAATTTTACTCTGTTTTTATTCGGGAAGTGGTCTAGATTCTAACCTACTTGACTTGATTCATCTCCATTCGATTCCAGTACATAACTCTGACGCTAATCGATTTTACTTTCTTTACATTCAATTTTACTTTATTCTATCAGGTAGAATAGACTGCTTTCATTTTCTTGTCGATTTGTCTAAACTCTAATTCAATTTTATTCCGTTTCTTGCGGCAGTACTACGGTTGGTATCGATACTGACCTGCCTGTTCCGGAGCACTGCTAATCGTAAACGGGTGCCACTCGTTCCTCGCTATTTCAGGAATCTTGACAAAAACGTAGTCCCCAGCTTTGTACTTGAAGTTACGCGGCTTGGTCATGACTAAATGAGTCACCTGAAAAGAAAATACGCAAAAATACGCAGGTCGTTCCAAATACAAATATATAATATACATGCTTCCTGCAAGCTAATAGGTAGCCTTAATTAGGTGTGATATGATCTTGTACAAGTCACATTATCCCTTTAGACCACCCTGGAGTGTGGATACCTGTGAGGGCAGCGATGGTTATTGTGTTTGGCTGTTTGTGACTGAAATGGAGCATGGGCCATATTGTTCTGAGGGAGCTGAGATAGTTTTAGTCAGAAATGTTCATTTACTATGAGCCCGATAAGTAGTGATACTGAATGATAGATAGTGTTAGATAAATTTACGCCGTTGATATTATGTCAAAATACGGTGGCATTTTATGGACGACCATTGAGCTATTATACACAAGGAGTAAGCGCTTAAAGAGATCAAAAGATCAATGATGGCCACCGCCAGCACTGCACGTGCTGCAAGGACAAAGCAAATTACGCGCCGCTTATGGGCTACAAGGAACGCTCGGAGTTGCATTTGCAAAGGATTGTGGGTATCGTGCATGCATGTCCATAACATGTTCAACATGGCCGCCATTAGACGGAAACCACTGTCATTGGAGACTTAAATTCAGATAACTGTAGTGAATGTTCTGACATTTCAATGATAATGAAAGTCTGGTTACGTCTTAACATTCCCAAAAAGTCGCTCTTAACAATAAACAGAATTACCAACTAACACAAATTCTCCCAAAATACGCGACAACAAAACTGAAAGAATGTAGCTGGTCCAGAGGAAATAAAAAACACACAAACACATGGGAAGATTCATTGTTCTTCCTGTCATTGGCCACAATTGGCCAGGCATGAAACCTCGCCACGTTGTCAAATGCATTCCTGCGGCATGTTTCCACCTTCTTTAACCATAGGAACCACAAGGATTGCAACTTATGACAAAAATATCGCAGTTCATATTTTGGATATTTCTCTACCGCCAGAACCGCAAAGTGTCACAACCGACTTTATAAACGTCCGACTTTTGCCAAATAACCACCACCGATTCGGAATTTTCAAGCGCATCTGCGGGGATCACTCGCTGACTCATTAGGACTACTGAAGAGAACTGCGCATCTTCTTCGTGTAGTCTTTTCTACCATTTGTTTACTCCAGTATGCCGCAGCGAAACAGGGCGAGTCTGTGGGTTACGAGCTACCTGGTGGTGGCGATCACTGTGTATAAAGAATGTCTAGGGTCTTCAACACTAGGGCCGGCAACCGCGCTTTGTCAATGTAGCCAACTGGAGTGGTTAATCGGATTACGGTATGAAGGAGCTTCCTTCAAACTCCTTGTGTTTAATAGCTCCATGGGACGACTCACCTAACCACGCACATTGCAAAAAGCCATCCTTACACTCCGTTGGCAATCAAGATACAAAATACATGTACATAAATGAGTCTCCAGTGTAGACAGGCCAAGACGAAAAAACTCACCCCAGAGGGTAGCAGGTTTGCCTCCTTGATGTACGTCTTGCCGTGACGAAGGCGCCGGATGATTTGAAGGTTACTGAACTTCTCAAGAAGAAAGAGGATGAGTGGACAAACAAACCACGCCCAGAACACTGGACCGTGTAAGATTAGCAGGAACCAGAAGATAAAGTAGCAGATCTTGTGAGTCCAGTAGAAAATCTGTTGTAATATGGACACCAAAATATGGCTAAAATATAAATACCGCGGAGTCATTTTTAACGCCTGATAGACCTCGTAGTATGAAATCGCAATGTGTCATTTTATATTTCCTATTGCTTGTAAATGAGTGATCTGTCGAACTTATGGACTCTGGCAAAATCAGTGGCAGACTGACCTCAAAATGACCCGATCGCCTGACGTAGCTCAGTGACCCCAAGATGAGAACCAAGAAGACGATGTCTAGGATCCAACCTGTGATGAAAGCACTTCCAACAAGCTTGCCCACTCGGAGCCCGACTGGCAGGAGGGTAGGGTCGGTGAATAACAGTTCGACTGCCGTGAAATTCTTGTATGTCTCTAAGATCACTATCATAGAACCAATACAAATGTATTCATAGAGGTTTCTCATGTGAACGCTTTGGAAAGACTAGATATCTTCCGTGTGTAGCGCCCTCCAATAGGAACGACCGATTTTAACTTTAATTTTTCACAAGCACTGAGTGTACAGTTTTTATAAATATATACATACATATATACACATTCGCGTCATTTCACATTGAGACTTTTTTGTCAAAGACTTAAGAAAATACACAAAAAATCCAGGATTTCCTGATTAATACAGCATGTAAGGCCCTTAGATTCACATGGTGACTAACTTGTATTATTTGCTTATGCACAAGTGACTTTTTCGCTTTTATTTTGCAATTCGCTTCTGGGGGGTTCAAATCCTGTACAATGCCTAAGTCTATTCTTTAAGTGGGTCCTAACAACAATTTGGCGTGAGAGCCACAAAGCTTCAGCTGGGTACATATTCATAACAAGGTTTTGAACATTTACAGGACCTTTCAGGGCAGAAGTGTACCGGCACGCCTGGTTCACTGCCAGGGTTCCAAAATGCACCAGTGTACTTTAAGTCATCAGTACTCACATGCATTGCCGACATGACCCAAGGTGTGTGCGAGTGCTAGGATTGCAGCCAGGTACCCGATAAATTTGTGAAACATAATGTTGTCGTCAAAGGGTAGGATTTGCATCAGCAAGGTCGACGACCTCAGAAAACTCAGAGTTTTACGAAGCATCATGAGGACGATTATTGCGCAGTTGAAGTTCAAAGCCTGACCACAACCACGAGCTAAATGGAGAAACAAATGTTGAAAAAAGAAAGAAAAGAGCAAGTTCTTTATATATACAAATTAATATTACGGAACCACTGTCAATCATTTCATTGCAAAACATAATGATTGCTGCAAAGTGTCCGATATACAATAGATGGTTTTGATCGTAGGCTGCCAATAGACCTAAACCATAACAACATAACAAAGTGTTACTGCAGTGCATCGCGGGTGAAAAGGTTGGATAGCAATCAAAGATGGCGGGCACGATTGTCAGTCATGCGAGCCCCGCGCGATTTTAGACGGAGCAAGCATGCTGTCTCGCAGAAGCTTGAAAAAAAACAACTATGGCGTTCGTCGTGTGCTTGATACACACAATAACACATGAAAGATGACACGAACCATTATGGAAAATATAGGCCTTTACAATCTAAGGATCTTTTTGACAAGTTTCCAATGCTTGCTCATGTTGTTTCAGCCATGGCGCACGTGCTGTCGTCCCCAACTTTCACTCACAATGCACCATGGTAAACGTTGCACTACGTCATTATGTTTTAGGTCTATTTAAAACATTGTTTTACCATCAATTTGATAAAAATAGCAGAGTGTTCAACTTTAAAATAATCAGTATCTGAAAACCGAAGTTCAAAAACCGATCATTCAATATTCCTCTGTCCGTTAATATACCATTATTAGCGAAGAGATTATTTCTTATTGGTTCAAGGGTAGGCCTAGATTAGAAAGAAAAATAGGGATTCAATATGTCAATGTGACAACATTTACCAATCAGGAAACACCAGTTAGCATCAGGGTTAAATGAATGGCGGTAGGCGGCCTCTGCAAAGACCACACCAGTCACGAGGATTATGGTCAGAAGTAGTACGATTCGTTGGACATTATTCCGCAAGTAGTTGACCCGTAACCAGGGTATACCTCTGCAACCTCGTCTCTTGGGTCTCGTGTCTTTGAGCCAAGCTGCTGCACTATATCAGTGTTTGAAAAATATTATCAAAATGCCAAGTTAGATGAAAATATAATAATTAGGGATGTTCGGTGTATATAGCTTATAAGTCTGTCGAAAAGACCTTTGATTTTACCCGATGGAGAAATTTTCCAGTAGATCTGGGTACCGCTTCAGTGCTGTCATGAACTCATCGAATGAGATGGAGCCATCGCTGTTTTGGTCTGCAGTGTTAAACAGCGTTTCGGTCAGGTGATCTACTTTCCGATCACTGAGTTGCAACGAACTCTCCTCCACTCCCGTCTTCAACAGAGCTCGTAACTCGTCTTTTTCGATGGTTCCATTTTCTAGGAGACACAACGAGAGTCCACCTTTCAACTGAATAAAGGCCTTTTTTCTATTTGTGCCTACTGCCTGCAATATACTCTTGCCCAAAGAACGTCAATGAGCCGATTCAGTATTCAAATAATGCATGCTGAAACTAAAGTGCCCAAACAGCAGCACGCTCGCAATTGCCTGCCCTATCAGCACAGCCATACGCCGACTAATGCGGGGACTAAAGATGAAGGGAAGAGCAAAATTAGTCATTACTTTTTTCTTTCTTTTGAGGAGTCGACATGCTGTAAAACATATCATTTTTTTAATTAAACTAGACATTTATTCTCATAAAGCCTGAAAGTAAAAGGTCACTCAGCGAGCTTCCGGAACCCTTGCGCGGTCTGCCTATGGGGATTTTACATTGGGCCGTCCTATCACGTTATATTTTGAAAAAGGCATCTGGCCATGGGTAAAAAACGAATTTTATTAACGCTCTTTCACGTCCGGCGATATCGTACCTAGGTCTCCTTGTTCACGCACGTTTGTTTTCACTCGCCGTGCTTTCCTGAAAACGAGATTGTACAACCTTGCAAAGATTTACCTACCTGCAGTCGATGTATTCCAGATTCCGTTGAGTTAACATCACGCAGTTGTTGTCAGCAAAGGGTAGACAAAATATTAGAATCTTTCGTAAAAGTAGAACATTGCTTTATGTTTATTACTTTATAAATTATTAAAGTGTGTAAATATTTTGATTTGTTTTTATTTCGGCGTTTACCCACAGAATACCTTAAAATTTCAAACCGTAAAAGCAAAGCTTATTATTATGGGCCTTAAAATCAATTCATGGTTACTACTAATTAATTACTTTACACAAAGACAGACATTAGACAGACGAGACACTTACTCTGTATGTCAGTTAACAAATACCTAAGTTTAAAATAAAACATAAGAATAGTAAAAATGATAAGACATTCTGGGAGATTTAAGATATTTAGATTAGGCTAATCGATTCCGCAGTCAATAATTACCAATAGTAATCATGCAATGTGATTTTTTTGAAGTTCCGTTTGAAGATTCGTAAATTTTTCGAGGCTTTCAGATTCTCATTCAAACAGTTCCATAATCTTGCTCCTTCGTATCGGATTTTTTGTTGGCCAAAGATGTACGTATTAATGGCAGATGAAAATTTGCACTTTGGCGAGTATAATGAGCATTAACATCAAGATTCCTGGTGAAAAGCCCATTAACTGTAGATGGTACGGAACCAGCAACAAATTGATATAAGGGATCCCAACTGATGAAAATAAATGTCTTTGACTTTCAACATCTTATGTTTGGAAAAAAGTGGATCAGTAGGAGCATTAAAATCAGTAAAGTTGATCATTTGACTGCTTCTTTTTTGTAAAAGGAAAAGTCTATTAAGATTACTTAGGGAGCATGCTCCGCACGCAAGAATACCATTACTAAGATACGATAATATTAAAGTATTCTAAAGGGAAGTTAAAACTACAGGAGGGATGAAATGTTTGACTCTGTTGATAACTCCTATATTTCTTGCAATACTTTTACAAAGGTAATCAATATGTTTGACCCAGGTTGATTTAGAGTCAATATATAATCCTAGAAATTTTACACAATCGACTTTTTCCATGGGTACATTATTTACTTTAATGTGTGTCAGTCAAAATATTTTGAAGAGTTATAATATATTGACATGCGAGAGAGAAAAACCCCATCATATTTTTATAGGCCTCTTTGCATTGATCACTTGCTTAGTAATTTGAATAGCTGTCCAAATGAAGTGGGTTATTGGAAATTATCATATTCAAACTCTGGACTATAGCTATTGGATGATGATATAATCTTAATTTCTCTGAGCTACAACCTGAAAACCTTGGTTATCTAACGATCCAAAGGGAAACATATTTGCTCGACAAATAGGGCAAAACCAGGTACCATTACCAAGTGAATGATACTTATTTAACGAAAGTGAGGTACATTCTAGATGAATCCAACTGTCGAAAGCATTATAAAATATCCCATGTTGATTATTTTTAACTGGCAGAGTCCAAGACACACAAGGAAGCTCCACTGACATACAAAAGACGAACACGAAGAATGAAAATACTTAACAGGCCAACTGAAGAAATTTAAGTTTAGTTAGTTACACGCTACAATAATCAATAATACGGTGATTAAGTATACACTATACAAGGAGGGAATTATCATTATTGCGGACCGGAAAATCAACTCAGATCAATAGGGTGATCAATATACGATACTGCCCTGATGTGCTTAACTGGCTTCGGGTGCTGTGTATTTCCTCTCCTGGATGTACATGTCGCCATTACGGAAGACGAGTAGTGACTAGCGTCATGACGTCTCGCAGAGATGTTTTCTTGGCGACATCGGCAGCTGGGAGGTCAGGTAGAATGAACATTCCAGTGTTTGTCAGAGCTTCCTTGGCACCCATCAGTACAGAGTGGCGCTTGGTGCGGTACAAAAATCTGGTAATGATGTGACGGGGCTTGTCTGTTGTTGCTTTTGGGGCCCTGCCTGTGCGGTGGGCAGCCTCAATTTCCGCGTCCGGCAAATTGAAATGTTTAGTCAGGATCTTCTTGACCGTATCGTATCCTTCGGGTTTCTGGGATCCTACCAAACCGTATTAAACTTCTGGTATGTCGCTCCAATAGTCCGGTGGCCTCCTCAAAGTGTTTGGCTTTCGTCAGGCCTGTATTAATCTGTGTTGTCATTTTGGAAATCCCGTCAGACATGGATTTATTTTTGCTTTGGACTTCTTCGATGGTCGATGACGAAAACTGGATAGCCTCCTTGATCTTATTGTGCTTGGTTTCCAAGGTTTCGATTCTTGTCAGCATGTTTTCTCGATTGAAAATGAGAGAGTCCAGCTATTTGTTTAAATTTGCTGCCAGGGATTGTTATTGTGTCATCGTCTATGTCATTTTTTTCTCTTTCCTCGGAGCATATTTCGCGTCAAACTTGACAGTATATGGATGCAAGAGTTATACTTACAAAAAAGAGGTTCTTTGTTGACTGAAATATAGTTGGTTTTTTTATAGTTTACTTAGACGTGTCAGCTTATGTTAGCGCCCTCAAAGGTAAGGTTTTCGGGAGTGATGGGTCGATTTTTGGCAGGATATTTCTCTTTTAGATCAGGGTAGGTTTCAGTTTCTATAAATTGATATACTAGCAAATATTTTTCAAAGCCCTTTTTCCAAGTTGGATTTCTTAATTTTTAAGAAGAAACTGAACGAAAAATATTACAAATTCTAAAAACTTTACACGTTATTTTTCCTATCCAAGGGTTCCGGAAGAGCGCCTTCAGGGGTTAACTTTCAGGCTCTATTCTCTGCATTCCACACGGCGAGTTAAAACAAACAAAAGCAAATATCAAAGTTAAGAAACTCTTTCCTTTGTATCAATGGATCTATCCAACGTTGTTTTCTTTTTCTGATGAAGGTGGTGGACTTTGTCACCAAAAAACTGGGTCTAAAATAAACGGTTCAGTGTACGCAAAACTATGCTATCAATTTAAAAACAATGATAGGAATGCTGGTGCCCGTTATCATAATGGTACATAAGTACCACAAGGTAGATGGGATAGTAGAAACATTTCAATGTAACTTTTGTCCGCATACGCAAAATAATAAAACTCAAGTCAAGGAGCGTTAGGCTTTCCTGAATATCCTGAACTGTTTGTATCAAAATATTTACAAGTCCACCACGAAAACAGACTGCAGGAAGCAGACAAAACACTTCAGTTTGTAAAGAAAGTTGCTACAGTAATCAAGCAGTTACAATGTGTTGCATGGATATTATCAGGTAGTTGTGGCTACCAGGAACGTGCTTTCATTCTTGCTCTTTGAGGTGACAAATGTCCATTCTTCTGAAGCCGAAACTACCCGCCTACCAATAACGGGATTGAATGTGATTAGCGCAGCCAAAAAAAATTGGAGCATAAAACGTGCCAGGTTTCTTGTTTGTGGGGAAAATGCTATTGCCAGGTATATTGCCAGTTATTGCACGGTATAGTCCTGCTTACTTTGGGGGTTTGACGATTCTAATATATAAAAGAGCTCCCAACCAACAAACTGACTTAGTAGGACAAAGATGGAATCGGCTGCTCTTTTCCAGATATAAAAACTTACTTTTACGCCACGTTCTTGCAGTCCTTTTTTTTTCTTTTTCTTTTTTTTTTATCTTACCGAAACACATTGGAAACTTAAATTCTAGAAAGGTAGCTTGGCCTTACCGTCTAAGTCGTAGACGTCAAAGAAGAACCGGAGTTTTTCCTCTTTGGTTCCCTTGGTAAGAAGGAAAAGACCGTCCATCATTTCTTGCTGGGAGACCGTCCCACTGTGATCGTAGTCGAACATATCAAAGAACCGGTCGGCGAAAAATACCTGCCGTATTCAGACGAACCAAGAAAAAAAGACATCAAAATCTCTCTCAATTTAATTTCTTTTCAAACAAGCGTAGCAAGCAGAAAAGGGTTTAAACAAAATACTTTTTCGAAGGGGCCCAGGAAAGACGAATTCTGGTCAAATTATGATCAGTTCAGATCAAATTAGACTAGATTAAAGGAACAACTAAAACAGACTGGTATTTCATTATTTTCTGCATGTTACATTTTCGGTTGAATGGTTGCCAAAAGCCAATACAAGGGCTCCGTACAAACTACGTCCAAGCCCAGTAATTTTCTGACTGTCTCATTTTTTTTTTACCCTAAGATCAGAATAAAGAAATTAAACCGCTTACATTTCGTACTTCCAAAGCATTCTTGAAGCTCTCCCGGTCGATGTCCGTGTCTTTGCCCGCGATGGACGCAAAGCGCGACTCGGCCCACACCAACCACTTTGTGTCGGCATCCAAAACATTCCTACGAGGATAAAGAAGAAAGATTAACTAACAGTGGCTAAAAGGCAGTAGTGACGTATTCAGTATCGGTAACTTGCAATAATTCTGGCTTAATTCTAGTTTTGGTTTTATCTGCCTGCACAATTCAGCCAACAAGTTTATATTACATGTACTAAGATCCTTACACAGTCTTCTCTTATTCACGTTTGATACTCCAATGATGAAACAAAAGTAGCATATATGAATCTACAACTTTGGAAAATTGTTGATTTATTTCGTTTTAGATTTACCGATTTTTCAGCAAACATCGAATTTGTTCTTTGCCACTAAAAATGAGTTTATGAGCTTTAAGAAGGTCAGCAGATAAATTTACGAAATGGAGCTAAAAGAGGCCCATCAGTAGAAATATGTATTCAGGCTTGAACAAATCATTTCGTAAGTACTTATACTTGACCGTATGGTGCATATAGCCACTTCAAATAATAACAAAGGAACTATGCATCTGATAACGAGTGGTCAAGCGCTGACAGCCTAATTTAAGCTACAACAAAATGTGAAAAGAAGGCTTAAATATTCAGTGTTAGAAAAGAAAATAATTCTATAAAACAAACAGAAAAGAAAAAACTGATTATCGAACATTTTGAAAATACAAATAAAAAAACATAACATTTTATGTATGCTATATGATATAGGTAGAAACTGATCCCCGTGAGGGATTGATTGTTATCGTTATTCAGTTTTCAAAACCAACAATAATTAAGTAGCATGTCTACTTGAGCACGAATAAAAGCGTTCAATCTTTCCCTGGGCATCTTTGTTCATGCTTGTGTGTCAAATTACAGTCATTTGTTTAAAAAGTCAACAGTTTAAAACCACCTTGAATTTTATTGGTATTTTTGTCACTCGGCTTGCATTACACTGTCTCACTGAATGATTACTTGACATGATTTTACAGTGGTGCATAACATCGGTGTAGTGCTATATGCCCATTTGAATGATTGTTTTTGCAAAAGCAGGTCTTGTATGGCATTTTGTCCGCAAGGCAGCATGGGTAAAAAAAGCCAGTCTAAGTAATCAGAAATAAGGGAGGGCACACTGAATATTAGACTGTTAACATGTCAAATCATGGAAATGTAGTCAAAAATGTTCAACCAAGGTACCAAGGTTACACATTAAAAATAAAAATAAGTTGCCATGATTGATTGGTTTAAGTTTGGTTTTTCCTTCAGATTAATGCCTTTTCAGTGGGTGGTCCTAAACTTTTGCAAATGACTGTAGAATCTTCAAAAGCGCCCGCCCAGTGATTTGATGGCTTGGGAATTCAAAAGAAATCATAGAGGTCAACTGACGTCCCTCGACTTTGATGCTGGCTTAATTCAAGCCTCTACGCGATGAGGGTATTAAAAAATAAAGATAATTAAAAACAGCAAATTATCAAAACTTCTAGCTGTCACAAATCAATGCAATATTAACATTTTCTCAATGGAATGAAATTTTTTAAATCCACATCGAAATGAAACCAAAACTGAATTATATAAATAGATTTACTTCTAACAAAAGGAAAATTTAATGTAAGGTTCACTGAAGTTTCAAGGTGCATCTTCTAGAATTGCTGTAAAAACTGCATTGCATAAACCCCTATAATTCTTATGAACAAGTGCAACGTTGTAAGTGAAAATCTGTATCGAGTCCACTCTTACAGTCCCTAGCAAGAAAATTAAATTCTTGCACACTAACCTTCGCCAATATGGCGGTCGTCCGCTTAAGATACTAATCTTACGGAAGTGATCCTGCGATGTATATGGATCCATGCACGTGAAATGTCCCACACACACACACCAAAGTACACTGACAGTTGACCGACAAGAAATCCAGTTGGTGCACTTTGAGACTCTTTTCACAGCAAACAGGGTTCGGTCTCTTTTATACCCCAATAAAAGTCAGCGGTAATCACCGTGATCACCTTTCTAGATAACAACGTCTGAGCAGAATAATGAAGTCACCACCCCTTGGCAAACTTCGTTTCAGTGCCTTTTGACTTTCAGTAGTGTGTTTGGTCCTGTACACAGGTTCCTCCAACTCTGAAACTGCCTTGTAAGCCTGAAATTTGTCGATAAACAGTTTTCTTTGTCACCGGGCTTTGTAATCACTCCTCATAATCACTTATGCGGTCCCTCCGATACTATCAGACATGACACAGTCATTTATCATGTTGGTTGATAAATGGTGGATACTATATCTTTCAACGAAGTAGACAATGATAGAACTTCTGCACTGAGTTGATGCCCGCAAATTGAACAACAGTTTGGTAATTTTAATACACAGCAAGCTTATGAGGAAGGGAGGCGTGCCCTGAAGTACCACTGTGCTATGTTGGTAATTTCCCGTAATATTCAGAAGTCAACAGTGACCTTGATGATTTTGTGGCTTACAGAGCCTTGACAATGACATTCACCACTAAAGGATTACTGACTGCTCTCAAACTCTCCGGGGTCGCTCAATGCAATTTTTAAAATTCAAATCCTTCAAAATACACCATATGTCTTCCGTGAATGACATCACAGATTAGCGCCCTCAGTTGTCTGGGAAAGCAGTAGGCTATTTTGAATATCTGAAAAGTGCGGTGTTAACAAAGTGCAGTGTTTAACACTTAAACCTCAAGGCAGTATTGCCGAAATTGTTCCATGTATTAGCGTATAAAGTTGATAAAAACTGATTCTTCAAAGAAATCATTCCTGTCACAGTGAATGTTAATGTTAAACACGTCATTTGCAAAACTCGTATAGCAGCTCGCGGTTCCTGAGCGTTATGAGCTGCTGCTACTTCTTCAATTTACGACCCAGTAAATAGCTTTGCCAAGTCAACCACTTGGGTATAGTAGCTATATTTATCAATTTTTGTCGTTGGCAGACGCTGTAAAACTTCCCCAGTGGCAATTAATGCACTACTGACAATCCAATGAGCATGACTCAATCAACAAAAAGAAAGGCAAAGGCAAAAGCTTCCCCTTTCTAATCCCCTGCAATCCTCCATTGTTTTTGTAATACAAGAACCACCAAAGAGAAGCTTGGATTTGTCTTCGGGGATTTAAAACGCACTACATTGCAAGATTTGATATCCCTTATTTATACTCCTTTTCATGCCAGCTGTCCGCTTGGCCAAGCCACTGCATTTCAAATCTTCCCTGTGCTTATCCTTTCCAAATTAATCATTATAATTAGAAATGATAGGAAAAGTTTGTGTCGCATAAACAAAAGAAAATCACGTCGCTCCAAATGTAAAATTGGTTAGAATGATTAATGCTCCTTTAAGTTTAGAAGATATCGCACTATTTTGGGCAAGACTCAAAACTTCACATTCCAATGCGTTTTCAGGTTACGGATACGGAAGCGCAGTAAGTCCATGGGAATAAAAAAAAATGGGGGTTAGCACTTTGTTGTTTGAATTCATCCCCACTCTGTTTAAAGGGGCACTAGGATAGACCATAGAGTCTACAGGATGCGTGGTGTAATTCTGTAGAGTCTTCATCACATAGAATCTTATAGATAATTAAGTCACTCATTCATTAGTTTCATTTCTTACGGCACTTCTACACCTCCGTTTAATACCGAAACCAAAAATGGCATGAAACATTCTCTCTCACCTTTGTCGACGCGGCTTTTTCAAGCTGTTTTTCCTGAAAGTTACTGACATTTTCACAGTGCATCCAGTTGTGCCCGTCTAGCATCAAATGTACTGAACTCCCCGTTGTGAGCTTTTGGATGGGGCTTGCATCATTAAATCGTTGGGCCCAGTGAACCATCAGTCGTGAAAAATGCGTTTCTCGTCCACTTAAGCGGCAGTGTTGTTTGGTTGAGTTACCCTCCATATGGCATGCTCAAGCGGTCATCTCATTTCACATTGATATGAGTGGGCTTTAAGGAGGCTGGTCTACCAGACGGGAGTGAAGGACTTTTCTCTTTCGCATTACATGCTGCGAACTTACTCTGAATCTACACAAAGGAATAAAACAGGTTTTATCTGGGTGTTTCGATTTCTGTCAATGCAGTTTCCATTATACACTTTTGCCTTGTGTTTCTTCTTTGAGCTTTAAATAATGTTGTCTACAAATAGAATAAATTTAATTTTGAAAGCAGTAGTCTAGTCCAATCAGAAAACAGTTCTCATCGCTACAATCGAGTTTGATGTGCCCAGACTGATAAACATCTCTGTTCAAATAAACATTTTCGTTCTACGATTAATGAACAAAGTGAGTTTCGGGAGGTTAAAATTAATTTTAAAATCAAATGAAATAAATGCAAGTTTGACTATCCTTGAGCAAGCAAATATTTTTTCTCAACATGTTTTCCAATATTCGATTTGTGGACTACAAACCGGTGAACATTATTAATATTATGTTGACATAAAGAGCAGGTGGAAAAACGTATATTTTTGGTAATAAAAATTTGGAATAAGTGAGTGATTTTATAGTTTTGGAAACTTGTAGTTTTTGTTTGATTTGTGATTTATCTTGCCCCATAATTAATACTGACAATGTGCCATAAATTGGCTATTATATTTCCAAAATTGGATAAGAGTTTGAATAACAGAATGACCAAATTTGGGTAAATTAAAAGCCCAATCCTGTACCCAACTACTGATAAAAATAGGAAAATGGAGCAATAGTTGATTAAAAATTCCGCTTAATAATTGATCAACATTTGACCAGTTGTCAGAAATATTGACCGGGTAAATAATTAGTAAAAAATGCACGTTGCCCATGTATTGGTTTATTAACTTTGCCCAACTGTTGGAAGAGCTAAATTTGACCAAGACCTGGGGAAACCGTTGCGCCCAATAAGCACGGTCTACGTGTTGCTCAACTGTTGGTACAGTTGACTATCTGCTCTTATAGGTGGAAGGAAGCGAGTCGTGTCCGACCAAAAAGACGAGACTTTGCTCCAGAAGATATCCTCAAGACGCGAGAAGCAGGTCTAATTTTTATCATTTCAGCATTCATTTTCTTAATCAGCTTTCCTATAAAAAGACACCATTTCGGTAAATGTACATAGTCTTGGACAACACCTAGCTTTTTGACAGCTGTCACTTATCGCTTGCAATGGGCCGCAACAAAACACATGATGTTAAAGATTTGGCCTAGTGCAGAAAAAACTAAGGGTGGATCAGAAACCAAACTATTGGAGGGCATTGTTTGAGAGGGGATTTGATGTTAAGGCCAAAAAACCACTCCGGTTTTTGGTAGTGCTTGGTCCAAAAGTGGTGCCGTGATGCTTGTTTTTGTTTGTGTGTTTTGGGGTTTTTTTTCTTTTTTTGTTTTTAGTCCTCTTTTTTTCCCTTAGAAGTGATGTACATGCACATATACTTTAGAGCGCACGGCCTTGTTACTATGAGAAGTGTGAATTAACAACTCTGAATTAATAAAAAGACTATAAAATACGAAAAGAGGCGATGGCTTTAGTCATCTCATTAAAACAAGAGGCTTTATATTCTTGGCAAGATTGAGCTTGTTAAAATACAGTAGCACAACCACAATGGAAAAATTAGATGTGAAAAATAAATGTTCAGCTCTAGTTTCCGGTTTTCAGTGAAATTCTCATGAGGTAGCAGTATATGACATTCTCTGCACATTGTTTTTCTGTTTTAGCTTATAAGAAACAAGCTGCATATAACATATTGGTTAAAAAAAATCAGCATAGAAAATAAAATCTCCTCTCACTCTAATCTACCTTAGTTCTTGGCAAGGGACGATGCATGAGTTTTACATGTATCGTTGTCATAACGCAATGTCCATTGCCACTGCATGCGTATGTAACGCCACTGCCTCGCCGACACTGAAATAGACTGGCCCCTCACGGTTTGTTGCTTAAAAGCGTTTTTGATTTGTATACTTAAGCAGGATGCAAGACCACTTCGTTTGTCTGGTTCCGACGTGGGCCTCGGCTACGGCCAGAAATTACCACCGAGTATTTGGCAGCATCCGCGGCCAGTTCCCATAGAATCATGCGTAATATCAAGCCGCAGCCAACTGATTTGGACACGGCCTTTGTGTAAAAGATACACGAATGACATCATATGGTAAGAGTGCACGACTGAAATGTGTGGAGGCCTAGGAAGATTCCTTCACCGGACATATTACTCAACCCCACCCATTGAAAGCACATTAAAATTACGCGGTAGCAGAATTCCTGCCGATTAAGTAAGTTTGGCGGCTTTTGGAAATCGTTTTATGCAAAATAAAAAACTTCTTTATTTGCCAACGCGCAGGTCTACGGCGACTAGAAACCGGACACTTTTTTTTTTTTTGGCCTTAAAGTAATCTTTTTTTAGCCGGTCGTATAGAGGGGACGCTGTATGTAACCCACACTCACAAAACTGCCAATCCCACAGATCTTTCCTTCTTTTGATTAAACGCTTTTAATTCAACACTACTTTCTGAACCACAAATCAGTTGTTTAAATGTAATTACATTCTGTAATTCTATGATTATGAACACAAAATTCAACAAAGATGAATAAGGTGAATAAAATAAATAAGAAGAGCGCTCAATTTGTAATGAAACTGATATAGGTACACCAACCAGGATCCTGGATTTTTCTGAGTTCTTTCCGTGCTAGTCCTGAGTTCTAACACAAGGAACAGCCAGTCCAAAAAGATATCAACACGCACGTGTCACAGGTCAAGTTTCAGTTCAGTGTCCTGTGCTGTGGCAGCTAACGGAATCCGTAGACTGCCTCCGTGTACTGTGAGCCGCAGATGACTCGACCAGTCCCGTCTCTGAAAACAGCCTGATTATGGATTAGATATACATGCATAGTCCACACCACTTGCAACTGCACTTGCAGCTCACTTAATGGATACATGCAGGTAGCACCTGCTACCTGAGAGCCAAAGAACCCAAGCAGATATAGACATGTACATGAATAACATAATAAAAGCTCTAGAGAAATATCAATATATCATCAATGATTGACTTAAGTTCCGGCAAATATGCTTCCAAATGTAACGAGTGACAAAGTGCAGTAATCAAACTGAACTTTTCCTGCATCTAATTAATACCAAATTATGAATTATATATAACCCAAACTGTGATGTACATGTAGACATACCCCGTACATGTTTTTTTTTCAACCTTGTAAATATATATATACCTATGGGCAGGACATGACCTATGAACACAGGCATTTCCATTTACCGGCGGGTCCCACAGCTTCATTTGCAGCCACAAAAACAACCCTCAAATCCACTTAAATAATCTGCTTTATACCCCATGACACTGTAAGGCTTACCTGAGAGCCAACAGTGTCAAAACTTTACTGAAATAATGTTTGTCCGGCGAAAAATTTGGATTGCCTCAAAATCTCCGTAAAAACATGGCAGCCTCGCATGTTTCAGAGGGAAATTATTAACTGCACATGTCCCATTTTTAGGGTTGTTTGCATACGTAATGAGGGCTATGGCAATTTGTGCCAAGCAAGCAGCTGCTTCATTTCATGAAATTTACGTCTTATTTTCACTTTTTGGAAATAAAAATTCTTGCCCCAAAATACTTTCATGGTAAGATAAGGCCTTTTCCTGATGTGTTTTGTGAAAATAGAACTGAGAAATAGTACCAAAGTGGTAAAAACTAGAGATTTTGTGAAAAGTGCTTTTCGTATGCGGTAGTCAGTTAGTTTACGTTTCAATACGATTTTTGAAGACTCGAAGCAAAGAGTTGGAAGTTTTTCTGAGATTTTCAAAAGTGGGCCGTAGTGGAGTAAAGTGTGAGGGTTTTAGATTTGCTGACGGTTTTCTGCTAGATTTTTTTTCTCTTCTCGACCGGACGCGTTTGCATATCAACCTAACTCAGCACCGATTCCGTTTATCCCGCATAATCTTACGGCCTTACGAAAATGGAAATAGTTTATCATCTTAGTAACCACTCTGAGGCTAAATTTCATATTTATGTAGCATTTCTTTTCAAAATTTTGTGGTGTTTTATTCCGTTTTAGCCGTCTAGAGTACAAGCAAAGAGTTTCAATGTGATCATTTGTTAATAAGCTTTGTGCAAACGAAGTCTTCAAAACGAGAAGGCTCAACAGAGGATTGGCAAGTTGCTAAGGATACTTCCGTATGTTTCACGAGGGTCCGGTCAAGTAACCGCCGCGCACGGTCGAAGTCGTTGACTTCCACACGTCGAAGAGGAGTGAAACATATACGTACGTGCTCCAAGCACGCTTTTTTAAACTGCACCTGGTGAAAACACAAGAGGGCGCTATTACTTTTGCTAGGCTATGTGTATTGGTACTTTTTACACGCTGTTGGAGGGAAGGGAAATTACACAAACCCCATCATTTTGCGAAAGAACCCCCTCCCCATCCAAAATGGATCAAGCACGTGGCACAAGGTGTCCAACTGTTGGGCAAGATCTCTTGGGGAAAATGACCAACATTTTTACTAAAAACGACCAACATCTGGATAACTGAGTTTTACCCAACTTTTTGACCAATGTTTTTACAGTGTAGGCCTGCAGGCGTCTTTCCCTATGTGTCAACACCAGCTCCAAGCGTTGCGTATCCGTCAAAATCGCTCCTGGGGCAATTTTGATGGTCAAACGCAACGCACACATGCGTTATGTCAATGGAGTCAATTTTTATGTCCGCGAAAGTGAAACGCATGAAGGCATCGTGTATGTACGCAAAGGACACGAAACCTACTTATGCGCCTTAATACAACAGTTACATTTGGACTCTTCCTGCCCGTTTTCCTTTGCCTTGGCGTCCTTAAACTAATAATTTAAGCGGACCTCCTTAATAGATGGCCTGTCTTTACGCTATTTCTTCTTATCTAGATCATGAATAAAACTTTCCAAATCTTCATCAATAATCCTCAATTCTAGTGAGGCATAAACTGAGAATTGCACTTGACTCCTCATCATAATGTGAACTTAAATGGCTTGAAATTCGCATTCTTTAACAATGGCACTTCCTGCATTTGGTACACAAATTGTCTAACACTTGTTTTATTTTGTGTCGGGTACAAAACACTCAAACTTTAAAATTACACGTCCTAGCAAACTTTGAATTATAAGTGTTGTGCTGTACTGCACTGAGTGGAGACATAATTCTGCTAATTATATATCATTTCGGACCCACAACTTTTATCTTGGGGATATCTTTTACGAAAATTCCCAAATATCAGTTTACAGTAATTTCGCAAAGCGGTGCTGGGCTACAGTAAGACCGGGGCCCAGAGATTGGCAACCATTTGGGGGGTGATTGGGATGAGAGATTTATATTTGGAAATGGTGTTCCTACCTTTGATAAAAAAATACGAGAAACCTAGGCTGACATCGAATTACTTGGCTACGGCCGAAAATTACACACGACTGTATGGTAACTGGCCGCGGCGGCTACAACTGACTCGTGGTTAATTTCCGGCCGTATCGATTCAGATACAGCCTCACTGTTCACGAGGTCGTAATCTTTCCTGTCGTTGAAAACAAGTTGCCACCTTGCTTCATTCTGTCACGAGGCGGCGCTGTTTCTGTCCATTTTTTCCAGACAAAATATTGACTGAAACTGCGGCTGGCGCTGTGTTGGTTTGATAAAGTTGCAGAAATGAACCTCCTGAAGGTGCTTTCAAGTATAGCTTTCACGAGTAGACGAGGGTTCAACAGCGCCATCAGGGTTTAGCTTGGTTGAGTTTTGTATGGTAGAGCAATAAAGTTTGGAAGAAAGTACGATTCAACGGTGACCACACCTAAAAAGATGTAGAATCGGCCATATCAAAATCTGGGAGCCTGAGCGTAGAAAGGAATGAACAATAAAATGAATAGTGCCTATCACCTCTGATGAAAAAATTCAAATTATAATTGCTCGTTAGTGCATAACCAAAAAGGTAATTCAGAAAAATATCTGTGAATCCCACGAAAATTTAAAAAAAAATAAATACCGAAATGCAAACTGCTCCACTGAGGATGTGAGGCAAAAGAGTTTGCCAACCAAAGTTAAATTTTCTACAAACGTTGGCCCAGATGTTGGTCAAGATTTATAAACAAAAGAAAGGTCCGGAGCACCATCACCATGATGCCCGTAGTCCATTGCAAACAAAGTAATAAGGCCCCAGTTTTGTTTAGGAATACAAGCCCGTTGTCTGGTCCTGTCCGTGGCTTTTATTCTTCCTTTTTTACCATTCCGCTCATTTGGACTACATCAGAATTAAATAATCATCTTTGGCAGGCCAGTGGGGCAAAGGGAAGGGATATATGACAACAATCCAAAAATCCCTTGGCTGTGGTCAAGGGCGAAATCAGAACCATTTTTTTCACAAGCGGTCAATATTGGGTCTTTTTAGGCTTGAGCCAAAAATTTGGAAATTTTTTATCCCAGCTTATATGATCTGTCTGAAGAAGAGCAATTAAGTCGACACAAATATCGTGTTTTGTTATTTTTCACAAAAAGAGTTGTTGGCTCCTTTATGTCGGGGGGATGACCCCGTTGCCCTTTCCCAGACCGGCTGTTTGGCCCTGGTCAGTGCGTCCCCAACTTAATAAACACCCCGGCTCCTCAAATTACGCAAATGAGGCTGAATTTGCGCTAGATCCAGCCTTTTGGTTGGTTGAGAGGCTCGAAAACGGCGAAAAAGAGGCGTGGTTTTCTCAGGACAGGCGGGCTTCATTACTGTGGTCATTCGAGAAAATCGGGGTTGGGGACTAGATCTCACGTTACACCGTGATACAGATTGTGAGGACTTTCGCGTACATGCCAAAACCTTTTCGTCATCAGCACGGTATATTTACAGTTTCGACTCACTTGTGCCTTTCAGAACCACTCCTCTTTCATAAAAGAGACTTCGTTTTACACGGTGCATCCGAAAGCCTCCTACACTTCCTCAAACACCATGCAAAGCTTCAAATCTTACTGATGTGACCCCATCCTATGCTCAGCGCTCTCTCTCTTTCAAAAACACAAACGAAAACTCTCTTTTGTTCCAATACATGAAGATAGGTGCCTTCTATTAAATTTCATCAACAAACAAGTGTTTCAGCGGTGAACTCACTAATTGTTTTTTTTTTCAATTTACAACAAATAACATATGTAGTTGTATTTTGAAAATACCTGAGATCTCCATAAGGAAAAGTGTGCCCCCAAAAAATCCATTTCGTTAGCTTTATTTTCACTTTTATGCTCACAGTATACTCAATGTTGTTTTGGCTCAGTTCTGTTCGGTTCAGTCCGGTTCTGTCCAGTTCGGTCGGTTTGTTTTTGCTGTACTTTCCTGACAAATGGATACGACAGCTCTGTAGCTGGGATGTCATTACAGGAAAACACTTCTCAAGTTTTCGGTTCAAATCGTGAACCCAAACTCTGCTTATTACAATTTCTGGGTAAACTACGCTAACTGGCCTGCTGTCATGAACTAAAACAACCAAAGTGAACAAATATTTATAACGGCAAAATATGTAAGTTACTGGCAATTTCTAGTTGCCGAAATAAATGTAACACCAAGGTTACCTGCTGCTTCATCTGACCCGGACCAGCCAGCTGACCCTGGCAAGCTCGGTAGTTGAGTGGTTAAGACGTCTGCACTAGTAAGAAGAAGGTCGAAGGTTCGAATCCCACCCGAATAAGCTTGTGAATTTTTCATATGCTCTCGGACATGCATTGACATGCAGTGTTTATGAATATAAGTCGGTGTAAGGTCAAAAATAACCCGTAATTAAAACTAACACCAAGGTTTCTGCTTCTGATGACATCAAACCCTGCCTCATAAATAGGCAAATCTTTGTTAAAATGAAAAGTGATAAATTACTCAAATACTCTGTAATTGATAAGCTATAATTCTGACTCCCGTTGAAATACATTTTCTGTTGCCAATTATAATATTTGAGTTTACAATACGAGAAGACATTTGAGATTTCAGCAGCAATCAAACTGAATTTCTGCGAATATCAGACGACAGTAGTGTTGATAAATTATGATCGGCAGACGGTTTTCCCCTAAGGACTACCTTGACTACGCTTCGCAGAAAGGTCGTTAAAAGCCTGTCCCTTTGATTTAAAACATACATTGTATAGACTGCATATTTTTAATCAAGCTCGCACTATAAAGCAGAAAAATGTACCACTATAAACGCGCATTTTGGTTTTAATTGCTGATATATGATAGAAACTGTGTATTATTTTTATATATTCATTCGAATTTCTGGGGAAAAATACTTAAAAATAGACACTAAAGAAGAATCGTATATATCAATACTTTTAAAATGCAACATTTGGTAGAAAATTTAGCATTGTGAGGTTAAATTTCGAATTCAACGAAAATGTTGGGTTTTTCCGGCATAGGGCTCGCCTTGTAAAGTAGTTGTCTGGTGTCAGTATTCATTTTGGTTTGCCAGACACACTTCGGCCTACGCACGGGAATTTATTCCTCATGATTATAGCAGAAAATGGGAAGCACATTATGTTTTAAGTAATGAAATTAAGTCGATGGAAATAGGTCACGTCTGTGCTCATTCCAATTTATAACAGAGAAAAAAGACCCGCAAAAACCAGGCTAGATTTTCTTTTCTTTTTTTATTCGCTGTGCCAAAATTAGACGGAACGACGTAAACACTTCAAATGGAGTGCCTGTAGTCTCAGTCAACGGAATGTCTGGCTTTTTTCTCCTTCTTCCTTTATTTTTGTCAAAACCAGCACAACCTCAACAAAAAGAGATTGAAGCGGCTGCAAAATAGTCGTTTGAAGTTCTTTTACATATCGTGAATTACCTATTGTTTTGATTTGTTTTCATTCATGAGAAATTTTGCCTCAGATCAATAAAGATTTGAAACCTTCGTTTACTCTTCCCTGGGGTGACGAATTGAGTACCGTAGTCATCGTCCAGTCTAAATGCTAGTGGGGAAAATTAACAAGCGTCCTCCGACTGGATTCGAACCAACACCCTCCTCTTACGTATGCAAACGTCTGAAACAGTCAAAACCGTAAAAAAAAAACACTATGGTGTTACATTGATATGAATTTAACAGTCTGGGTATAAATGTTGGCCAACACCAGACTGATACCAACGGTTACTTCGGTCAAACACTGTTGAAGAAAAGTTTGGTCAGGAGGTGTAAATTTGAAAATCTGCCACTCCGTCCAGTTGGTATCACCGCCCATGCATCCCCTCCACAAAGACAACAACTGTCCAGATTAGCACGTCATTACTATTTCTTGGTTACTTTTTACCCAAAATGTTCACAGCTTGATCCAATTTTGTGCTGCACTTTTATTCAATTTGATGGGATATTACTGGGTTGGCCAGAACAAAATGTTAGATGGAATTAGGCCTATGTATGATTTTAAAAAATATTAATAAAAGTCATTTAAAGGCGGCAGATTATACTGTCGATTGAATGCTAAAACACTACTATGTTAGGTTTATACCATAATTAACATCCATCCACATTGGCGAAGTGTTTTGGTATACGTCTACAAAGTACAAGGCCACAAGGTACGAGACAGTATCGACAGTATTCATGCGTCTGCCATCTTGAGTTGAAAGTGAAGTTAAACTTTTTTTTATTTGGGTGACCTGAGAGTAAAATATAAAATTTCGTACAACTTCAGGCCATTTTTTGTTTTGAGTAAATTCAAAATTTGTGAAAGATTGTATCTAAATATTTTTAGCCACATGTTAACAAATTTAAGCTGAGGGTTGGAACCCGTAGAGTCTCGAAGCACTCTATCAGATTACATTGAATATGATAGATTCAAGGAACAAGATAAAATGACTTCCCCGAATAAGTTCTGTTCATCTTGAACACAGATTTTGCGGGTCACAACGCTTATCAAGAGGTAATATGAGTTCCTTACTATATTCACGTCGTTAATTCTTGAAAAAAATTAATATAGGCCTATTTCTAAGGTCAACGGCCTTTAAAACTGCATGGTATGGACGGTGTTAGGTTTGGAATAGTGGGCGTATCTGTTTGTTAACCCCCACCAGTCATGAGATTCCAGAAATCAACAACAAAATGAGGTAGCCTGTTTCAGTAACATGGATACATCATTATCTGGGTTAAATAATTACCGTCAAACTTGCATCTCGTCGGTCACGAAGCCGGACTCTGGTCGGCGCCTCTTGGCCAAACTGACAGCAATAGAGATTAATCGTCTGTAGAGTAAACATGTTTAAGGGTCTCTCAAGCACACAGACTGAATGCGCAATATCACGGAGTTGAAGTTCCACACACCTATATCATAAATTTGACTTTAAATTACTTACGTAAGAACGCACATCTGGACATCAAAGTTTATGTTATTACAAGGTTTCATAAACGTATCCTTGTTTGGACGATACTGTCCGTTTAAAGAATGGATATTAAAAATTTACCTGAAATTTTATCCTAATCCCAGAAGCAAAGACTTCTGCATTCCATACTAAATTTTCTTGCTACTGCCATCTAAATACATTTCCGTATTTGTTCCTTGGTTGAGGACCCATGGCGGTTCATCCCGGCTTTACGTTGAAGGTCACGATAAGGAAGAGGATACTCATTTTTTCCTACATAGACATAAGCCCCAAGGCTCCCTTTTCTCCCCTTCCGTCATGGCTGTGGATCCATTCAGTTGTTGCGAGCGCGCTGCTAAAATTGTAAGCTTGATCCAGAATGGCCATGTAAATCATGTAAATTTTATCTGTTCTCTCGAATTCACAATTCTGTTGTGTTTTAGGGCTATGGCGCTGGTAGAACTGACACCTTTGCAATCGCCAGTATACGATGCAAATTGGTGGTACTGCGTATATGTTTAATTGTGTGCCCATTATTGACAGCTCGAGCTTGCAGATTTCATGTTGTCCTAGTTAATTCTAAAAGAAGAGTGTGACTTCAATTTCAAAACAACATAGTGAGCAATACGGAGGCGGGCGAGTTCTCAGACAAGATGACCTTTGTGGAGTTCACCGCGTCGAAGGAGCGGCTTAAGTCCAATTAAGATTTGAGAGTCCTCGGCCACAGCAATTTTGATGTCATCGAAAATTAAGTGCAATCCTTCTCTGCAATATAAACAGAATAAGGTCCGTGCCTTAACTAACCTGATAATTGACAGTTACAGGCGCACAGTAGTGGGTGGGGTTTGCTGTACGCGTGTCAAGAGGAGGTGTGTTTTTTTAATGATAGGCCTACTTTGAATTTCAAAATTCACATCCAATAGCAGGTTTGGGATAACCGTTTTCTCGGTTTAGTTTCCACGGGTGACAGTTGATAAAAGAGATCAGCATCCTACTTAAGAGGAGCCCAGTTGCTAGTCTACTTGCAATCCTTTTCACGTTCTTTTACGGGGCACCTTCTTAAAACAATATGAAAATGGTTTTTCCCTTCCCCAGTATAAACGATGCCAGCTTCCGTCTTGTAAGCTTTTAGCTTATACGTTACAAAAAGTACGGGAAATGATGCGCTATGTAAATAGTTGACATAATATTGCATTACAAAAAGGTGAATTTAAAAATGGCGCAGAAGTTAATCCACCTCTTCTGTTTTACGTAAGCCCGATGCATGGCAATTAAGAGTCTGTCTTGGAATTGGTTCGTCTCTCTTTTCAGCTAGTAAGGGATGAACATGCTTTATTTGACAAAAGGAATGGCGTTGGATAGTTTTACAAGCCCTTAACTTTGCAACAACGGAGGCACATCGTTTGGCTCACTGATAATTTTGGCTGTTTTTTATCGAAGATACGAATTAGTAATTCTTTTTCATACACATCACAAGTTGTTTAAGTATTGGCCTATTTTGCGCTGAATGCCAGCGGAGATGGAGTCACATTCAACCAGCAGCTGAGACGGTTATGTTGATTCTAGAGCCGAAGGAAGGTTTGGCGTCTAAAAGCTCCACGAGGCGAAATGGCGGGAGTCGAAATATTAGATTATAGATCGATTTTGACTTGAATGTGGAGTCGGGGCAGGTGACTAAGCTTGGAAATGTCTTCCTTCGGAACTTCGTTACATATTTCCCCGAGAGGATTGATAGCTTATATTCGAAGGTAACATTTGGATTACTTGTCAGCGTTATTATATCTCCATTCCAGCTCTACATAGCTAGCAAAATCCTGTAAACATCATCCTTGAAATGCTGCAGTTCTGGACAATCACTCGAAAACACAGTCTACGGCGACAGTTTGTTTTCCTTTATCGGCATGACATGTTTTCCAACTTGCAGTCGCCACTAGTTCATTACAAAGCCACGTGCGAACATAAAAAAGAAAAAAATTGACTGCTAAATTCTTCGAAAATGAAGCGGAGAGGATTTCAATATTGATGCCACTCATCTATTCCAGGAGCACCGAGTCTTTGTCAATGAGGCCTGGGATTTCTTGGTATGGTTGGTACCCGCTAGCTTATCCTTTTATGGCGTTCGGTTACCGCTGGGAACCCGCCTCCCATCTTACACGCCTGAGGCGACCGCAAGATTCTCAATGTTCCCGCCAAAATTGTCACTGTGGATTACCGCTCACACATAAGCGTTCTTCTTGGTAGCAACCAGCCACCCCCCCTCCTCATCTGTCTTCCAATCAAGGAATTGCATACTTACATATGTGAAATATTCCACATTGCATACTCTGTGTTTTCCATTGAGTATAATTTGCGTAACACTCCAAATGATTCATTAAGTAAACGAACACTGTGTTGAGTGTAAAGGGGCAATATTGCCATTATCCAGAATATATGAAATTTTGCCACTGTTATTCATTTGTTTGGTATTTTGATCATTGTAACTAATAATTACATCCTGCACGATATACCAACGAAAAAATCACCGTTTGTCACGACATCTTCAAATTTCGGTTGTTCAATGACAGTGCCTTGATTAAAATGAGGAAAATTATCTCTATGAGGACCTCGCTGCGTGGCATACACTTCTGCACTGTCTGTTTTGATAAGGAATTCAACTCACAAGGTCATGCTGCTTACAAATCCAAAAATATATGAGTAGACAGGCAACACTGACAATGACGTCAGAAAAGGTTATTACGTCTTGCCATTGATGAAATTAGCTTCGGTAGTGCACTGCAAGTAACCGTTAAGTAGTTATGCTGAATTCCAAGTAAATCGTGCAGCGAGTCAAAATAGACAATGAAATAAGTCCAAACAATACACTGTAATATGATTGCCAAACCATATTCTGGTCAATAAACAGGACGTGACTGCTGTTAGGAATGTGCAAACAGGGAATATAAATCTAAATAGATAAAGCATTATCAGGATTACATATCGCAAAAGTTTCCTATGTGTAGAAATTAAGGTTTTCATGGTCGTGCTCGTGCCAACATGACCGACTCGAATGAAGTCTATTCTAGTAAGGTAACCGCAGTTCACCCTTTCTGGAGTAAATTGCCAAGCTCCCTCAATTGGTCTGACGTAATTCAGGAAGCGATTGGGAGGGCACGGTCCTGTCGCAAACTAATTGAGAGATTCGCCGGGGTTGATTACCACTGAAACTTCTCCGGATCCAAGCGGGCCGTCTGGACAGTCACTTCCCGTTAGGCGCCTTTCCCGCCCAGCCCGTTCTCATCCCGGGCGCTGTACTTGACGGCTTACAAAATGCAATGACCGTGAATGAATGGCCACCAATATAATACCACTTGGTATTCTTAAAATCAGCCATCAGTTGATTTAGCATGTCAGTCACAGGAGTCAGGTCATTGTGCGTTGAAGGCTCCGTTTACACGAGCAACTTAGCCAGCGCGATGGTGTGTCGACTTGATTTTTCTTTTTTGGTGTGTATGATAGAGGGAGTGATCGCCCACAGGCTTGCGTGTGTGAGAATAAACCAATGTTGAAAATATAATTTAAAAAATCGATTTATAAATAAATGATTCAAAATCATAATAAACGATGAAGTGTGCTAAAACGGGAAATAATCTCGCTGAATCGATGTGTATGTCAAGAAAAACTGTTTTGCAACTGCATGTGATTGGCTTGTGCGTGTAGGACTCCATTCGATAAAAGAACAGAGAGGTGTGAATGATAGATGACACGTAGGTGCTCCGTCGTTCCAAGCTCATCAAATTACATCTTTTAGTTAGATATCAGTCAACTGTTTCATGATAATTGGTTCCGGCAATTTCAAAAGGGTGGAACAGGAGAAACATTGCAACAAATGTATGGGAGTAAGGGACAATTTCCCACAACCCGAACTCTACACGTTCTCAATAAGTTACGCTCTGATATTTTGGGTGGAGTTGGTTGGAATTAAGGCTACTTTTGTCCTCTTCCTTGATTTGAACTTCCTTTTCGAGTTTACCTGAGATTTAAATTTAAATCCCCGCTGAGAAGAGAGGACAGTGTAATCGAAAGCGGCACAAAGATCCAGTCAGTCTTTGTCATCAGAGACTGTATACTGCCAAACAACCTATATCCTATCGACTACCTGCAGAGGGATACTGTTGGAGTCGTTTATATTTTACTTCCGCGTACGTCAAGAGACGGTTCATCGTCGGTATTTCTCCGTCGACTTCCTGACGAGATGAAATCAACGCGCTCATCAATTCGACTGCAGGGATTGAATTAGATTCGCAAATGCCTGACTCGAAGCTCTTATTAGCTGCACTAAAGCCATGCGCACTACTAAAGGAAAATAGTGTTTCCACTCTGAACTGGTGGGCTCTCTGCATGGCTAATGAAATCATAGGCATCTTGTAACAAGGGAGAAATGTAGAGCCTCACCTTGTGAATATATACACTGGGAGCTCGAATCTAGCTGAAAATAAACAGGGCGACAGGTTAGCTATCATCACACAACGTTGACGATGTTTGCGTTCGCTGCCAACTGCAGAAGATGGACATTTTAACGGGCGTTTCAATGAGGTACAGTTCGACGCAGAGTGGAGGATGAACTGCTAAAATTGTATGAATAACATCTCTTACGTGGAAATATCTTATGTATTGATAATTCCATCTGACTTTCTTTAGGGTTTTCTCCGAAGTTCGAAGGCAGATGGAGAACCCACATAAGCCTAAGTTTAATCCACGTGCTAATTATGCAGATCACAGTTTGAAGACCACTCGAAATCCACAACCCCAATATTTACGCTCCAAACAGTCCCCATTTATTTAAGATAACTGCAAAGGATATATTTTAATCGGGGAAAAACCGCGTCCCTGTTTTTCTTTCTTTAGTTGTGCAAACAGCGCCGCGCCCACTGGATCGCCTTGGGCTCGCTCCGCCGATTCCCACGAGATCTCGCGACTAGGGTGCCTTCCGGTGACATCGTCTACAAGAAAACAATAATTAACTACGATCCATGAGGAAATTCAGCGTCAACGTTTGACCGAGACTTGTTTTTCCTCTAAATTCTTCCTTTTCTGTGTTCTTTATATTTGTGATTCAGCATTTAGGGAATAAAAATTCATTTATGTCACTCGTTCGAGATATACTTCAATTTACCATTGACCTGTAAAATGATTCAGTTCACTGACTCATAATTCTACGCTGGAGTTTAAAATCGTCAACAGTTAAACCCAAGTGTGGGGGCTTGTTATCCATGCAACTTTACTCAAAACATTCAGCACTCACAACAAAAGTATGTTTCGTAGGTTATAGGTACAATTTATACACATTCATGCAGACCAATAAATCATCTAGTTATTGACTGCATCGCTCGTCCATGAAGCCTTTCTAAAATTAGATTAGCATAATGCATAATTGAAAAATTTCTGACATTGGAAACCATCCCCATAACAAACGGAAGCTACTATAGCATATATGCTCTAAAACGCCTTTGTAACGCGGGCAGGACAGAGCTGTCACTCTGACAACAATAAAGAATTTCCTTATATAATAATATTATGTTGCCACGATGGTTGTGCCAAGTACCCCGGGTGTACGTGTTCAAGATTAAATTCGTCAAGTTTCATAGGCATACATCGCATTAGGCGTAAGCCCTTGCATAGATGCCTTTTGGATGTTAGAGCACGGGCCGAACTGTTCAGTACCAGAAATGTATCCACATTTGCACCTGGTAATTCATGGTCCAAGTGAATAAACAAGACTTTATACAGTTACATCTTACAGATGCACCATTTATACACTTCACATTGCCGTTTTTACCAGTCTCAACCGAAAGAAGCTTTGTCCAACCTGTAAAAGCATTTATTTTCACATATTTCAGAAGACATGTTCCGAAGCGCTTCTTATCTTTACGACAACATTGTTATGCATTGTAAAATGACCACAGACACCATTATATAAGCGTTACACGCGATATTGTATACTTTTGGAAACTTCCACTTGTTTCAATAATTTATGTTTATAGTGTAATGCTGTTTCCCGGCCTCCTCATTTTATACAGCATATTCATCATGTTCCACATCAGCAGAACCAACAATCTTCAATCACCACATCCCTCCCCCGTGTACGACAACCTGAATCGATTCTCGGGAGTGTCAAAATGCTAATCACTTTCACGGGACCTCGTGCATTCTCGCCTTCCAAAGAAAAGCCACAGGAGTTACAGCATTCCAACTTTAATCATCATTTTTTCTTCGCTCCCTACTTCTTCCTCTCCGTGCGTTTTTCATCCTTCGTGTAATCATTACACTTCCACTTTCTCACGCCATTACATCCTTTCTCTCGTAAATTCGGCTGCCTATTTCTTTTCATTTTACTTCCTCATACATGTGCATGGCTATCCCTTGTGTCCCAACACATCATCGGTTGTTTACCAAACTGTGCCGAATGTCTCAAGCATCACAGAATAATTATGGGTTATTCAAGCACGGCATCTTTTTTCAGCATCGTCTAATTTTTCGCTCAAAAATCCTTCTCCCAAAGAGTCGCCATGCAGGATATATATTACGGTATACATCATTTGTGTCGAATTTTGGCCAAGTGCTCAAGATAATTCACACAGTGTGGGAACCACGTGAAACAAAATATTCCCTTATTATTAATACAAAAATGGCTTCATACAATATTCCACAAACTAAACACAACCTTGTACTCGCTGGGAAACATTTTAAAAAATGTTGGATTTTAACACCAATATTTAAGCCAATTACACAATTCGTAAAAATGACATATATTCTGGTTTTGTGTTCAGATTAACACTATGAGAGAACTGACAGATCAAACACTCTATACTGAATTTAACTCTCAGTTTCAACCTAAGATTTTTTAACATTTGTGACCCTTTGGGAAAAATTAAACAAACCAGAGTTACTATTTCTCCTTTTTTCTGAGATTCTAGGATTGGTTTACTTTCTTGACGTAATTGGAAACAAAATCAAAATGAAGACGCATATACAGGCACTTCGTGGAATTATTTACATTGCCTCAAGGTTGTTTTTAGAATTACTGCGACGACGATTATTTCAATCACAAGAGATTTGGTTAATTTCTAGACTTTCCTGTCTAGATTTCACAATCACGATTGTCTCGTTCCTGCTTTTTCAATCTGTATAATGGAATATTCACAGGTTTAGGAAGGCCCACATAAGTTGATATTTCATAATCTTACGATTAATTCCAGTTTGTCGCAAAAAAAATGAAAAGCAAGGTCTTGAAATTACATTTCTGTATAAATCAAAAAATGCATGCACATCTTGAAAAAGATAATTTAGAGGTTTTGAACCGTCATATTTTCGGAAATCGTAAATTATATGGGTGCCTGATTTCAAATATAAGGCGAAATCAATGCAATTATTACGGCTAATAACCGGCTCTGTGCTAGGAGACGAAGATGCATCGGCTGACAGCTTCTTCTTCTACTCTCCATGATTTGGTAAAGGCATATAACTAGAAAGTACTAATGGTGAGTTGTAATGCATTCGGTTGGGTCTATATCAATTCACACTTTGATACATAATGTTTCAGGAATAAATATTTCTTCAAGTCTTTATTTTGCAAAGAGGAATGTGTCTTTACAGCAATGAAAGGTTTAGAGGATTTATCATTCCAGGGGTAATTTTAATGACTGCAATCTTTCACAACAATTAATTTCGACTCATGATCTTCCCAATATAGTGCCTACCTATCTACCAATCAGAGAAATGAATGGATTTGTAATAACAAACATCCTTGTAAAACTTGGAAACAGAGTACGCGAAATTCAAAATGGATTACATAAGGATTTAAAACGCCTAAAAACTACGGGTTTTCTCAAAGCAATAATTTGTAAACGTAAAACCTGGGGATGCCATCACGTGTAATACGAGTAGATAATATTAGTGGATATCTCACGAGCATCTCACCGAAAATGTCGGGTTACAAATAATCCCTCAGTCTGCACAATCTATCGGTCTTTATCGTTATTTTACGGGGAGCGAGTAATGAAAAAAGCAGATGAATTGTCTGTGCGGTGGGACTGGCTTCCGTATTGATTTAACTTCAGCCGAACCGACTCAGAGTGCAACTTTCTGTGTAATAACTCACTGGAAATTCATCAACACGAAAACACGTGCCTCATCTTTCAACTGTACACACTGTGACATTATCATTATCGAGGTTGAAAAACAGGTGATCGCTTGTACACTCAGCAACTGACGATACATTTGGTTATGTGCCTAATGAACATTAGATGTCTCAAAATAGACTTGTAGAGAATGAAAATGACAACACCGCATCTTCCAGGCATGGTCAAATAAGCATGGCTGAGGTAAACATCATTGCAGATAATTGTTCGATCAATTGGTGATGACCATGTCATCTGCTTGGATGTGGTATGTTTTGATGTCGATGTCATCCGTTGACTTGCATGATATCTGTCAACACAAATCACGAGATGACTACAGTTGGGAAATGTTCAACTGCCACAGCCGATTCACTATCCGTTGCAACGCCGTTAATGTTTAAGCTGAAATTGTTCTTTAATTGCTTTATTTTGTCGTTATTCAACATTTCAAATGGAACTTATTACTCATCAATATGCCCGCTACACTGTCGACATATAAACTCACCAATTATTTCTTATTCTTAAAGATCATAGTTTTGATGGAAAGTTTTCATATTAATGTCACATTTATTTTTATGTTTTTTCATCTACACCACTAAACGAAATGAGAGCGTCTAACGTGGCCAATTTCCATCATATGCCGTTTTATCTTTATTTATTGTGGCTACACAAAAATAAGCCTGTCAAATAGAACAGTATAAGTTCTGTAGACAGACAGAGATAATGGTGACCCAACACTATACCCCGTTTCTTGCCCTTTTAAAGAGATCAAATACGATTCTTAACCATGAAGAATGTAGAATAAAAGTGTCGTACCTCAGGAACAAAGTAGACTACAATCATGAATCTTAACGTTAAAAAGCCACCTTAGAAAAACACAGACGCTGGAGATTGTATGGGGGAAGTTACGTCCCAATTTGAAAAACTCAGAGAGAAACGCTAAAATGACGAAGCTGACAGTGACAAACGGGCTTGATGACAACTTTCCGGAATGGACAATCTCTTCAGGTTGATACGCTCACAGTTCTTGCTATCACTGTTACTCCTGTCCATGTAGGTGTCACTCTCCACGTTCAGACGGTCCATGGTGGCAATCGAAGGCCTTTTCAAGTCATTGTCCCTGACGCCAGGCTTGGTCTTGGTACCCCACGACATCGCGGTGTTGATCACACTACGGAACGGGTCGGTGAGTAGCCCGTACACAAACGGGTTGACTGCTGCATGGATGTACATACAGATCTGCATGGCCACCCATAGACCGTGCACGGGATCTGAACTGAGGAAGGATCCTACTAACATGACGCTGACAACTGGAAGCCAGAACAGAAGATACGCCACGAAGACCAGGAAGAGAGACTTACCCAATCGGAGCTCCTCTGGTCTCATGTTGGCAATGACGGACGTGTAAGAGACTATAGACAGGCGCTTCTCAGAGCGGGAAGCCTGTATGATGCCCGAGTCCGAACCCCGTGGAGATCTGACAGGGAGAGGTAGGAACTCCACGTCTCGTAGAGAACAACGACTTCTCCGTGTCTCCCCGGACTCCGCTACTACGCTCTCTGTCAAGATGGTGGATGCGCGGAACAAGGCGTGTGCTGTGTTCTTGACTCGTTTGGAGCTATTCCGCACCGTGGCACAAATCCGGGCGTAGCAGAAAATCATGAGGACGGACGGTATGATGGTGGAGAACAGGACGAAGAAAACGACGTAAGAACGGCTGCTCGGCAGATCCAAAAAGCAGCTAGGCAGACCCACGCAGGCACGATACCTACCCCAGCCAACGATGGGCGGCGCACTGAATATAGCAGACAACGGCCATATCATGACATTGATACGAACCGTGCGTTTACGTAACACCTTTACAATTTCACTTCTGGCCCGGGATATTACGAAGTATCTATAGATGGCTATATTGAGCAAGATCACGACAATGACAGTGCACGCCCAGAGTGTTAAGAAAGCGACTAGAACGCAGGCGACATCACCGAATATCCAGGAGCCTTTGATCTCGCTAACCAGCGAAAAAGGCAAGCTGACACAGCAGCACAGATCAGCAAAGGCCAAGTTGATCAGGTTGACGTTAGATGCACTACGCATCTTGGGACGAATATAGACAATCACAATGACCATGATATTACCAATGAGTGCCAAGACAAGCACTACTCCGTACAAGAAGGAAATGGCAACTGCGACCCCTAAGGAGTTTTCTCGCACATCGCAGCCCTCAGTCAAGTTGGTGTACTCCTGCTCAATATCCATGGTCTCGGTATTCCAGCTCTCTACAGTCTCCATTGGGCCTATATCTCACTTAGTGTTCCCTGATGTTTGGTATCATTCCACCATCACAAGATGCCGTTGTTTCATGATGAGTTCAAGGTTTGTGCAGTCTGCAATCATGTCTCTCCGAGCGCAATGGTTAATCCATACACCTGTTCTCCAGCGTAGCGAATTGGAATTCTCATTTCCGCGTCGCCTTGTGAGCTTTCCACATCAGGAGCTCCTGACACTAACAAACGAAATGGGCCCAAATCTTGACAATCTCTTTAAGCCATACCAGCCTATGGTGCGAGCGACGGAGTCTGCAGCTGGCTGTGTGGAGCGACACAAGGGGAGACGGGTGCATGACCGTTTCGCAGCGTAGTGATAACGCGCGCATCAGTCAACCGTGATGGCGATTGTGCCGTGTCGTGTCTTCATTCGTCCGCTGGGGATAATAACGACGGCGGTAAGTGTGGGTGGGATGTTGAGCAGCAGCGTGGAACAAAGAGCTGACACGTGCGCTACCGCAGAACACGACTTGCTCCAATCCTGTGGCATTGTTCTCTTTGGTAATACAAACCGGTTCACTTGGGACAGGGCGCCTGATCAGTGGAATAGATTCGCCGAATAATTACAAATTTTCCTCGCTTCACTTTGTCAGAATACGGTGACGCTGTACGGTAGCCATTTGGACGTTTTGAGCCATATATTTAACTGGATTTCACTGAAACGAAGTCGCCAAATCGGCAGTAACAAACATGGGAAATGTTCGCTATAACCAGTATAATCATTATAATGTCTGGCTGCAGTGGACAAACAAAAATACTCGCTGAACAATATTTAATACTTTCCGACCGATGATGGTATACGGAGATATAAGCTGCAGGGACTTAAACAATATCTTTTGCTTTTATCATTGGATGGTTTGGTAACTCTCTTTTTCATACGAAATATTTATTTACCGTTTTTGTTCATAGTACAGACAAAAACGACGAGACGCCATTCTGAGGTGCCATTGACACTCACGCAGCTGTCTCAGCCTGAGGGTACGCGCGTACTTCGGCAATTGACTACTGTTTATTGGTCAAGGAGGAATTTCGCGCGCGCGCACCGCCTGCGTGCAAACTGAACAAGTTCTAATTCACTGCAGCGAAAAATGTGAATGGGTACATCGATAATATTGGCTAGACGTGAGTAGCAAAGACTGCTACAGTACCTAGACAGGCTGTTATACGCTGGTTCTTCTATTTGCGTTGAAGCCATGTCTGTTCCCTAAAACTCTGAGTGGTTTACTTCATGCACAATGCAGAATGACCAACAGCACATGCCAAAACTAAGCGCGTCTGGGGTCATTCAGGAATAGTTTGTCTTATAAGCTTAGCCACATCAAGATCAAGAATATCAATTATCTTACACTTAAATATTGACAAAAAAACTGGAAGTAACAAATGACAGTGCGCATGCGTCGTGAAGAAACGAAGGTGGCCATGATAAAAAGGTGGATTTTTCGTCAGGGCGCCTGCCTCACCCTCCATCCAAGGGCGTCAATCTGGTTTGGAAAGTGGGGGGGGGGGGACAATATTATTGATATAGTAAGTATCCCCCCTCCACGTCAAAAAAGTGGGGGTCATGTCCCCCCTTTCACCACCGATTGTCGTCCGTGCCTCCATCACGCATGCGCGAAAGTTACAAGTTGTGTATAAAAAAACCTGGTCGTGGCACAAGCAACTTCTTCGACGACTTCTCGAATGGTCTAGCATCGCGCAAAATGTAGCAGTGAGCGTATCGTGGTAACTTCTGCTCCCACTGCAAAGGCGAGGAATGTTATCGGGTCGAGCAGTTCCGGCCGTGTGCGATCCGGGTGATTAGTCACGTCGAATGGCTTATACGAAATACTCGTCCATTAATCAAGGCCGGGCCTAGACACGACGGGCTCCCCCCCCCCCCATGGCGCTCGCTGGAAAATCAGCTTTTAAACTTTGATATAAATAAAACATGAACTGTCGTTAATTCCGATGTCTTTTATAGATACTTCCACACTAAACACCAGCAATTGAGTATGCATGGTAGTTCGTATCTGTCGTGTGCGGCAGACCCTTCCATGTAATTCGTGAGAATTATCTGTGGATACCTAGACGATATTTGATTATGATGTAGAGAGGGAAACCGTAATTAAAGTGTTCTTAATATATTTTAATTTATAGTAAGCTGTAGCTCAGTGGTGGTTTGGAACATATTAGGTAGCGGTATGTTTGCTAAGCTCTAAATATAAACCACCTTAGCGGCAGCATCCTTTACATAAGTATAAAGCGGATTATTATGTACACCCTTCATTTTCAAGGTTTCAATGTGAGAAAATAAAAGGAGTTAACTATAATTGTTCAAAGTGGAGCACTTTTTAAGAAGGGTTGAGATAGAATTTTCTGACAAATTCAGCACCTCGCGAGGAGGTAAGCTTAATAAGGACCTAATTGGCTCAATGCAACACCACAGGAGAAAGGTCAACTTAAAGAGGTATGTTACCTTCCAGTAGATTATTTATGAGGGCTAATCGTGCGCGCAATTTCAGGAAAGAAGGCCCTCGGTGGATTTTCGTGGTCAGTGTGATTTTGACTGCATGACCCATGTATTGAACTCAAACTAGCTCCTTTTTACTTGTTTGAGTCATGGCAGATGTGACGTCACATAACGGACACCGCCATTTTCGTTAAGCCTTCTGTGCACTTGTAAATTTCATGCAACTGCGCATGCGTGGAGCAACCCTGTCTCGTAAATGGCTGTGCGACATGTCACTTTGTAGGATGAAATGCAGCGGATAGCGACGACGGTGGAGGTTTCAAATATTCCCGTACCATGATTAAGGCAGAATTACCAGCGCAGTACCTTTAAATCCTCGACATGATTGGAATGACCATTAGGCTGCGTTAACCGTAAATGTTGTTTTCTTTTCAATTAAAGATATTTGGAGACTAATGGCATCTCACGGAGAGACAGCATGACTCATATCGTTAGGCCATCAAGTGGTAGTCCCCTATGTGCCTATTTATCGCCTTTAGTTCCTGCGCTTCCAAGACCTAATGGGCTCGTGTCATGCGCTGGTGCCTGCAAAATCTTCTTGCCACATTGCGTTACCCAGGAACTTACCATTGCGACTGTCCACAGGGAAAGGACAGGGGGGTAAAAAAAACATCTAGATGATGTCTCGCGGCACGGCGAATACGTAGGCAATCAAATCCCGCGGAGTATGATTTTGGGAGCGAAGAAAAAATGCGTGCAATTACCTGGAGAGCTTGCAGCCAAATTTGCACAGTGCGATACTCCAGGTTGCAGATGTGGTAAATTAACGGGATAGGAGACGAAGCGCACTGAGGGAATCTGAACACACAACTGCAGAAGTCTGGTGATAAGGGGGTCCTTCTCGACTTGGAAACCGGGAAATTTGTCTCTGGGAGCGTTTGATTTATTTCATTCAAGTATCATTCTTTTCCTCTAAAATGAGACATGTCATGTGATAAACATAAATTATTGACGGCACGTATTTTGAAAAGCACCCAAAGGCGATGCACGATCCAGACGAAAAAGAATACCAAAGATGGCGACTGATTTGTCACGTCTGTCGATGGGAGATTTTCAGTAGGGAATTTAAAACTTAAAGACAGCAGGGATTTCTGAGGATGGAGAATGTGCGTCTTTATAAAAGGCTGAAGAGACAAACAGTATGTTTTGGGAAACGCATTCAGTTTTTGTGAAAATTTTAGTCAGAAAATGAGTTAAGATGACGTCACGGCGAACTGGAGTTATCGATCTGAGAAACAGTGCCACGGTATTATTAAGGTTACCAACCTTTTCAAGGCATTATCAAGGCCTTAGTAGGTACGCAGGCAGCTGAAGACATCCTTATGAAAATAGACTCTAATTTTCATTTCTACGGGATTGCACTTCACAGTTTTTCAGTGGTTCCACACCATGAGAAAAGGAATGGCTACCGACTACCAAGTGCAAAGAGACTATAAGGATTTTTTCCGTGTATAGTCTCGGTGTCGTGACAATTTTACATAGTACATCGTAATTTTATGGTTCATGGAAGGTTGAAGCATGAAAAATATTGCGCCACTTTGTGATATAAGCAAACCTCAAGCGCAAAATGTTCTGCTCAGAGGTTTCAATTACAAAAACCAAAGTCAGAAAGTTGGGCCTAGATCACATTGAGTATAGGAAGTTCCCAAACTATGAACCAGGATATATTAGGTTTTCTGGTCTGGGATTTTGCACGCTGCTACACGCCTACCGATACTGCCTCTGACATTTCATTATACAAGCACATGCTTTATAGGGTAACTCGTCTTTCAAAAGCTGAAGAATGATTTGACCTTTGGTAGACTGTTCGCTCATTGGAGATTACGCAAGCACAAACGCCAAGTAATGAGACTCAATTTAGACAAGCCAATTCTACCCCAATTAGTCTTGGACTGCAGTAATCCACGAGCCGCATTAAAGAAAATCTCATTTAAGATCTGTCACTCAACCTACAGGTCGACGCCATCACTGCGTGGGTCATCACTACCGACGCCCCCTCACTAATCGCAAGAGCTGTAAAATCCTGAAAACACACCCGAGTATGGCGCGCAAAGTTAACATTTAATCGAGTATGCAGATATTTCTATTCTTAAAAGAGATATCTCTGTTAAAGATAGAGATATCTCTACTAGGAATAGAGATGTCTCTATTAGAGTTATCTGTATTGTTAATGGAGATATCTCTTTGTATGTCCTGTTATAATAGAGATATTTCTATTAGGAATAGAGATATCTCTTTTATATGTCCTGTTATAATAGAGATATCTCTATTAGGAATAGAGATATCTCTTTTGTATGTCCTGTTATAATAGAGATATCTCTATTAGGAATAGAGATATCTCTTTTATATGTCCTGTTATAATAGAGATATCTCTATTGTGTTTCCAGTCCCGCACACTGGGTCAATAGAAAGGTCATTGTAACGTAACATACAAAATTTAACAGGGCAGAGGGTTGTGTAACGTTTCCAAATGTAAACAACCACGAGAGTACAAGTACTGAGACACGATCAAAGCCCCTCAAGATAATAGACAACACAAAACGTCGAGAGCAACCCGCTGAACTCGGAAGCGGAAACTTAATAGAGATATTTCTATTCTCTATTAGGTATAGAGATATCTCTATTAGGAATAGGGGTATCTTTATTATCTCTATTCTGCGATTAAATGTTAACTACGCACGCCATACCCGAGAGACTCTGCGATCTAAAATAGCAGCTAATTTTGATAGTGGCATGGAATCCCGAGTAATCGTCAAACCTCATTATAGAAACAGGGACTTTAAAGGCGTGCTTTGGTGTACGTAATTTCCATAATTAAATGATCAGATCAAATTTAACTTTTGGATGAATTGTTTCATTTTTTAAGCGTAAACAACGCGTAATAAGTGTTGCACGTTTGTGTTACCTAAGACCTTTTCTCAATCATGCTTGTTTGATGACACAAGCCTACGACCTTCTCCCAGCACAGACCTCTCAAACTATATACTCGACTACTGAGCATTCCAGTATGAGCAGGGGATACAAGAGATATTTATAGTTGATGACAAAGACATGTGAAGATCTTTTTTTTTTCTTTTTCTTTTTTTTTTTTGTAAAGGTCTTGCTTACAGTAAGCTTCGGCAACACTACTCACAAGCCATGAGCACACACTAAGACAGTAAAATCCCCGACGCCGCGTTTGTAAACGATCGACGATATTCATGTAGTTGTGTTTTACTATACCACCGAGGACCCGGCATTGTGTTTTCTACAGTTCCCGCAATAGGAAAAGCACAGGCACTGCCGAGGACACGAGACTGACCAACGAAGACATAAAAACATCGTTTGTTCCGTCTGTGTACTCTCCTCAGTGGTGGACTTCAATATGAAAACTGTAACTAAACACCTGTAGGCAAAATAAAGTATGATATAAAAAAAAACTGGGTTGGCCAAAGTTGAGTTTGGATCTTGCTATTTTATTAAACAAGTCCAGAAAGGCACCGAAGACTCTAAAACCTCATCACGGCCACCTTCTCAAATGTACAAATAAGTCCATACATCTCGTATGGTTAATAAAAAGGATCATAAAACAGCCCAAAAATAGCCACAATAGTTCGCATGTGACAGCAGTTGTTGGGTAGATTCAAGGCAAAAAACTTATCTTACAGTCTCTGTAATGGAAGGCATATTTCATGACGTCCGCAGAGTTTGTTGATGATTTGCAATATACAAACGAATCAGCGCCATATGAAGCATGAAGAAGGCTCTGCGTTCTAAACATCCGTGATGATGATAGATGCTTGGTCAAAAGACCCGTGACCAAAATAGGTCGTGTCAAGTGACGTCAGACGCAAAACAAGTCGAGTTCACGCCGGAGCGATGGGCGCGCTGTGGTCTCTTCCGCTTCCCCGGGTAATAAAGTGAAACATCCCGAGGCTTATTGTGAAACTGAAACATTGAAGAAAATCATTTCCATGAAAACAGACTTCCGAGCTTTGCAAGGATAATCAGTGATAAGCGATACGACCTTGTGCGGCTCCACAAATACCCTAGAAGGAATTGGTAACAGAACCTGGTTCTTAAGTACGGGAAACCCAATATACGGCGAACGCCAGGTCGCACCGCACTTTGCCGTCGATATTCCGGCTTGGATTTCATATGCTTTTCTTCGCGCCAAATTGTCGGTCAATTCTGTTGTGTGGATTTTGATTCAACTCGAAACACGCCTGTTTCCCGCCGGCCAGTGCTAAATTAAGTGTCTCAGTATTATTTTGCACAGAGAGGCAGGCCTACTTTCTACAGGATCTGGTTAAAATAACTGCTTCTTTGCTGAAAAGATGTCCATGTATGTAGGCTGAAGGCCGGCACTTCTTTCTATTTCGACCGTTCCGAGCTGGGGTTTAATGAAAGATTCAAATCATGTGTTGATCGTGTGTCCTCCCTCTGTTTGAATAGTCATGAATCTTTTATTCCGTGAACATGTTTGTGTTCCTGTCTGCTCGGCTGATATGTGCCTTTCGCTCCAGTGGGTGTGTTTCTGTATACAGTCAGGGGGTCAGTCACGATGTTTGCTTGCCCATCTGTTAGGTTCATGTCTATATACTGCGGTCTTCTTCGATCTGTCGTGCACATATATATGAGCCCGTTGATGACGGACACGAATTTACACAGACGTTTTTCGATTTCTTTTTTCAGAGAGATTTATAAAGCGATATATGTTTGATATGGCTGGTGTCTAATCTAAGAGTTTATGTATTCCCGATTGGCCTGTGTACTTTCAATGGCTGACTGAACTCACATGAAGCTGAACACGTTTTCGGGTAGGCCTATTTGTCTTACAAACAAGTTTATTTGGCCTACAGAAATCCTTACGTCTGAAAAATGTCTCAGGGTTTTTATGACTCACGTGTTATGAATGGAATTCTAAATGTAGTTTCACGAACATGGCGATCTTTTTCAAATGATCGCAAAACTCTACTCATGCATGCGTACCGTCTGTGTGATGACGCCAAGGTTCTGTTGAACGTCCACTCGACAGAAATATGTTACTCTTAAAGATTGCTTATTCTCAAGCAAAGGATGAATTTCTTATTTATACTTTGAAAACATATCGTGCTTAGCTTAAGTTTGGTAGACCGATTTCAGAGTTGGTTGATCATGATCAAGTAAACAACTGCGTTTTCAGGGAATCAAAGAATCTTTGCAATAGTTTCAAAGGCAGGTTGGTTCTTCTACTAGCGTTGTCATAAACTAAGGCAGCTCGTTTGCTCAGTTCAAAGCACACGGGTGGTTCGGTTTGTGCGTTATTTACATGTACATTGGTGCACACACACCAATGCTGCGGTTGCAAGTCGCTCCGGACACACCCTTCCACGTACATGTACATTGTACAGGTATGTGAACCACGCATGTACTTGTGAAAGGTGCAGACGGAGCTCTTCTATGTATTAACACAGTCACGAATCGAGGTCGGATTGTAAATCGAGGACGTCCTCAGTTCGCAATAAGGTGAAATTTGAGGCCGCAGTGAGCATTTATGAGGGTCAGCGAAATTTCAAGGCATTTGGAAGCCGTCCTCGGTGTACGCATTTAACACGCCGGGTGTTTAAAAACACCCGCTCGAAATGGACAGTTTCGGCGCATCCCTGGATGGAATAGCGCCCTCCCTAGCTCTCTTGCTACCCTGTCCGATCCGCATTGGTGAGCACAATAAACGTCGCCAAGTGCCGGGGACGCATAACCCCCAACAAATATAAAAGCCTCCAAACTGTCGAAAAGCATCATAGCGTCACCTTGCCATCACGCCTGTGGACTTCTGTAGCCGTTCTGAGATGTAGGTGTTCTTCTAGTGGAAAAATATGGTGAGTAAAAAACGATTTCATTTGAAGTAGAATGTTGAGCATGAACCAGACCCCATCTTGGTACGGTTTACTACATCATTAAATACATGGGCCCCCAGTTGCTGGCTATAGTAACCATGCTATTAGTTTAGAGCGTGGTTAAAGTTGGGTTGCTCCCCACCCCCCCCCCCCCCCAATTTTGTCGATAGGCTAATGTAGATCTTGCACCGCTGTTCGAGTGAATGTGCCAGTGGAATAGGTATACGTATGCAGTCCGAAAAGCTCAATCACATAATCCAGTTGAACAGGTTCCTTCAACACATTTTTCCAGCCGCAAGTGAAGACTTTTCTGTCGTCCATATGTGGTGGTTCTAGGCCTAATTGTGTTTAAAGTGTTAGTTCAGGGTGAGGGTTTTTGGGTGGATGTGGGCTCTTGGGAGCCCCGAGACCTGTCCCCCCCCCCCCCACCACCCACCACCACCACCAGTCCCATACCAAATTAAAAAGAAGACAAGCGGCTTAACGAAAATAATGTTCAATTTGTTTTTCTTGCCAGCTGACCTGCTCACCATAAGTGGAGACGTTTGGACAGTATGGCTGATTCGTCCCACCGGTTCCAGCAGTAGGGCCTACGTCATCTGTTGCTCCAAGTGATGACACGTCTGACGTCCAGCAGAACTGTGGTGTGACCGTAATGCAAACCAGTAATGAGGTTGGCTGCAGGAAATGGGACAAGAAACACTTCTGCTTTTACTGCGATGTACCCCAGGCCAAGCTCCCCCGTCATCTCCAGTCATGTCACAAGGAAGAAAGAGAAGTCATCGAGATCGCCGGTGAGCCCAACGCTGGTGTGCGTAAGAAACTTCTGTTGAAAATTCGCAATATAGGCAATCACAGGCACAATTGTCAGGTTCTTCGTGAAGGTCGTGGTGTGCTCGTTGTCGGGTACAGGCCAAATTGCAAGGTATCTCCCGATGCGTATGGACCATGCGTATATTGTTACGGCTATTATGTGCGTACCGATTTGTGGCGACACGTGTGCCCTTTGAAGCCAGCACCCACTCCACAGACTGACAGCACCGGTAAGAGGGCTCGTGTGGGTGGACGGGTCGCTCACAAGAGTGATTTGTTGAAACCTCCTCCTGTTGGCGTGTCGTTCCAGTTACACCAGGTTCTTAGTCCAATGAAGAGAGATGATGTGGCTTTGGTAGTCAAGAATGACACGTTGATTGTTGAATTGGCCAAGCGTGAATACATGAAACTAGGGCACGATGTAGATCAGCATGGCTACATCCGTAACAGGGTGCGTGAATTGGGTCGACTCGTCCTACAACTCCGAAAGAACACCCAGCAACCAAATGCATCACTCGAATCATTTGTCCATCCGCACCACCTGTCTGATATTGTGAAGGCCGTCCACGATATTGCCGGCTTCAGGGAAGACAAACAGTTGTACGATGTTCCGTCACTAGCGCTGAAGATTGGTTATTCCGTCAAGAAGTGTGCACTCGTCTTGAAAGGAAGTGCCCTAGAGTCCGGCCAAAAACACAAAGCGGAGCGTGCGGAAGAGTTTCTGCAGTTGTGTGAATTGAACTGGCGAGACCTTGTGTCCACACACGCACACAGAACGCTGTACCAAGGAAAACGCAACAAAGTCACCATTCTCCCGACAAATGCCGATGTAGTCCACCTGTCGTCGTTCCTTCATGAAGCTGGCAACCGGGAACTTCAACTCCTGCAGGGTGCTCGGGGCAGACAAATCAGGCCAGTTTGGCAGAAATTGAATGAGGTCAGTCTGTGCCACCTCATCATGTTCAAACCGAAGAAGGCAGGGGGAGGTTTCAAAAATGAAACTTGACGATTTCCACAAGCACAGCACCGCCAAACTGGAGGGGGAATGCCTGTTGAGTGATTTAGAGCGCCAGCTGTGCAAGATGTTCCGTGTTGTCGAAATAGTCGGCAAGAGAGGCAGAACTGTTCCCGTGCTCCTAAGCAATGAGGCAGTAGCGTGGTTGAGTGCCCTTGTCGCCAAGAGACATGAAGCTGGAGTAGCCCAAGACAACAACTTCTTGTTCGCACGGTGTTGTTATGGCGGGAGAGGCCACATACGAGGGAGTGACTGTTTAAGGGCATATGCAGATAAGGCTGGCCTTGACAATGCATCCAGCATCCGGTCCACCAAACTCCGTAAACATGTAGCAACTGCATCGCAAATTCTTGCATTAAAGGAACATCAGCTTGAAACTCTAGCCAACTTCATGGGCCACGATCTGCGGGTACATCGCGAATACTACCAATTGCCAGATACTGTACAGCGGGTCACCAAACTGTCCAGACTTTTCCTGAGTTTGGAGAGGGGCAACCTGTCTTCCCAGCAGGGCAAATCCTTGGATGATCTGCATGTAACTGGAGGTAAGGGCACCTTGTACTCAAACCATGTTTCCCATGTTCCGTCTACCCAACGCTTGGCTTCGAACCAAGTCAACCCAACCCAGACTCCCATTTTGTAGGGCATCGTACTGGGCCAGAAAGAATACCTCTCTTCCTATTAAATTTCCCCCCCCCCCCCCCCGGAAGAACAGACCAGTACAAAGAAAGACGGGGGACAAAAAATCCCCCCCATAAATGTATCTTGCGTCAAGAACTCCCAAAATAATGTTCCATTTTGGCCGTCCATCCCATCCCCCCCCCCCCATATCTCAACACCAAGCAGAGACTGCCAGACACCCGTGCATGTATGTGTGCTTTAACTGATTGATCTCAATTTCGGGTTTACTCTCAGAAGGCTTCACCAGTGAAGAGGACAGCAGCGAGAGTGGGGACAGCAGTGACAGCAGTGACAGCAGTGAAGACTCCTGCGATGGATCCGTCAAAAACGGTAAGATTTGGTCTGTCTGTCTGTCTGTCTGTCTGTCTGTCTGTCTGTCTGTCTGTCTGTCACTCTGTCTGTCACTCTGTGAGGCTGTCTGCTGAGGTGTCACCTACATTTCTAATGTCCTTTTCTTGCCTCTACATTAATAGGACAGCTTCCTGGTGTTGCTGCTGCATCTCGAACAAGGGAACCCTCTCCGCCATCGAGACGAGTGAAGCGGCGTCCCTGGACTACAGCGGAGAAGACAGACGTCCAAGAAGGCCTGCGCAAATTCTTCCAGTTGAGGAAAGTTCCTGGCAAGCTGGACATCGAAGCAGCTTGCACTGTGGCACTGCAGACCCGTACTTGGAGAAACATCAAAGACTTTTGTCGTAACACTATGAAGTTGTAGGCAAGTTCAGCTAGGATACGCCACACCAGCCATTCCCTCGAGACATTATACCACATTGATGCAGAACCCTATAGTGGTAGGCCAATAATGCACTCAAATTTTAGCGGCCAAAACAACCAAAAACTTGTGAGTGTTGTCCTCGGTGTTATAGGCTGCACTCACATGGACGAGAAGTCCTCCGTCTGATAGTTTGGAAAGTATGCCCTCCATTTGCAGTGTCTACATGTATACGTGTACATGTACAGTCATACGAACTTGCGAATTGCACGCACGTGCGCAATACACAATCTCTCCTATGCATCGTTCATTTCTGCATATTATCATTACGTGCGGAAGGTAAGTACGCACCAACGCATCCCCCACACCTAATCTGATAAATCGCTTGGACACTGAACGCATACTTCAGCAACCATCAACCTTGCTCGCGATTATTTTGCGTTCTGATTTTGAAACGATTCCATTCCCTGTCACTTCAGAGAATGCATCCGCAAAATACATGCCCACCATATAGTCCATCATGTCTGTAAATTTAATCATTGCCTGCGACCCTGTGCATCTGTTCCAGAATTTGTACGCATTCTTGCATCTTTTTGCTCAATGTATGCATTGATTTAACAGCCGCGGTCGACCAAAGATGAGAAGAGCACAAGATGATATTTATAACAAGGACAATTTTAGGTCCCAAGTCTTTGTTTTCCATTATTGATAATACAAGGTAACTATAGTAACAAGGTAATTTGCAAAGTTCCACAGACGTCGTTATAACACTACTGTGATTTTTTCCATTCAGTTGGTAGGTTATTCGAAGACAGACCATAAACAGGTACACTATCGTCAGGATTACTTATAACCTTCTCAAAGGAAACTCCATTTAGTTGAATTCTGGGGCCAAGTTCGAGCGACGACTATTGCCAACATAATTTTGCCTGGCACCAAGGATAAATAGGGCCTACATGTGTTTTGCACAGGTTAGAAAATCGACCAGTAGTGGACAAAATGGGCCTTGCTCGAACTAGAACTTACCAATGGATAGGCACCAAGATACGCACGGTTCACGTGGGTACTATGCTACGCTACACGGGGCATGGACAGCCCTGCGATTCGACCTAACGACATCACCGTGATTTGAAGCTGGGATGGTTCTGAACATTACCACCCTGCAAGGGTGGCTATCTTCAGCGAGATCAATGCTCGTTGAGAAGAGATCGCGGGTCCGTATCGAGTGGTCATCTATATCCATTGGTCAACCGTGACAGAAGCGCGGGCTGTTACGAAAGAGGGTGCTGGAGTACAAGCGGACTAAAAAGGTTCGCGTTAAAATAAGATACTTGACTTTGTCTCACTGTGGCATCAATACTCAGGAATGTGCCTGACACAAAATCTTCGAATACCTGTTACAATTTTAAATTTTTTTCCAAAATTTCCTGTCATTCGCTTACACGGTACTGTGTTGCACACGCATATCTTGGTTGTGTTTCATTGGACTGTACACGATAGTGTGGTTACAAGAGTAAATGAGTGTACACAAACGTGGTTGGAACATTCCAGTAAAGATCATTATAAGGTGTGCATAAAACAGAATCGTGTACGCAATTGTTATATGAAAGGGGTGCCGGATATAGGACTCTGGAAGAACATGGCGTCAGTAACGAAGCACAAGAGACGTATCCAAGCAGATTTTGTGCTGAAGTATTATCCATATAGGTCAAGAATTTCAGCGGAGGTTATTTCAAGTGGATGAAAGTTTTGTTGGAGTGGTGTCTAAAACAATACGAAGGTGGAAATTAAAAGATCCTGCAATTTAGAAATATAACGTATAGGAATTATTCACGAGTTCAACTAGGTAGTATTTCCATTTTTGCATTTCGCCAAGGTTAACAGCATAATACACACCCCTCAAATGTTTAAAGGTATGAAACCACGGGATAGGGAAAACCGAACGGTTTTAACTAGTTTCCCAGTTTAACTAGTCCCGTGACTGCAGATGCAATCAGCGGATAACCTCAACTTGTGATTTTTTAGATTTCTAGAGTTGAAATTGGGATTTTTTTAGATTTCGAGAGTTGCCCTTATTTCCAGTGTTTCTAGGTTTGAGTGCAACTTCTATGATCTTTATCAGCTCACACTTTTATTGTTGGGGTCTGCTGTAATTTAAGGCATCCACTTCCAGAAAAAAAAAGTGCCTCCGATTTCTTTAATACACACAAAATACATGAAGGGCTTCACAGATGGCATCTGCTAAAGCCAAGATTCCAAACAAAAAGGAGGGATATGAAGGAACGGACCACATGGCCGGTACATTAGCGTCAGTGACAGACTTCTCAACACACATCATCTTAATTTCGTGCATCCGCGAGGGCCGGCTTGGCGCGTGGTATATACATTACAACGCAGATGGAATTATGATATCAATATTCCTCTCTGCCTCGGCCGATCGGATTTCCGGGCCGATGATTAATGCGGCATGTGATACCTACTACGCATTGCATTCGATTAGTCCTCGTCGTTGACCTGCATTGTGTATGTTGGTCAGAACCTCCAACTTTACCTGCGGGTTTTTTTAATCCAGGGTGGCTGACCCCTTTCACAGAGGTTTTTGTTAATAAAGAAAGACTTTTTGGACGCAGGTCGAAAATCAGTTTAAACATTGGTGTCCACATGAGACAGCAATGAATCTGCCGGGTTAATGCAGTGTTACAGAACTGCACAAACCGGTGATAGTGGCAGACTCAATCATTCGGGAAAGGGGAGGGAACTGGAACTGAGAGTCAACGATGTGATTTCATGAACAGTACCTCCCAAAACATTCTCTGCAAGCCTTGTTGAAAGCCGCCGCACTTTGATTCTGGCCAAGAAAATGAACCGAGAAAAGAACACCTGCACGCAAACAACTTGTTCGAAAAAACAAAATTAATAACGGTGGGGTCAAGAAGGGGTGGGGTCGTGTCGTTTGGGTGTCTTAGCGTCTTACACAAAGACTACAGGGTAGTTAAGGAAATATTGAAAAGGAATAAAGCCCCCCCCCATCTCCAGCACCGTAGCGCCGGCGTTATGGAACTAATGCAAAAGTTGGGATTTGAAAAGAAGTTGTTTTCAGCACTGGTCTCAGTTAATAGTCGCCACGATATGACTGAGCGGGAAATCCGTCAGCAACATCATTAGAATGACGGGATTTTTCAGCTGTCACATTGCCTTCATGTCAGTCATAGCAGTGGTATGAACACAGTCATACAAACAAGAAAATGTATGCCTTTCGATAACTATTCTCAATATAACACACTTGAAATGTAGTGTTTACCCGCAAATCACAAACTCTGCCTACATGTACAAGATACTAAGTTTGATTTGCATATGAAATTCAGATTCGTTCATTTATTAATGAAGGCGTTGGCTTTACTGCTCGGCACGGCCATCGCTAGCACTAATGCACTTTCTTTATCCAAGTTTCTCTTATTGCGTTCTCCAAGGAGCCCAAATCTGCCCTATCCTTCTCGCTGCTCCCCACTCCTGTTTCGCCTCGACATATCCTCGGGGCCATTACGATAAGATTTATCAGAATTGATATCGATCGTGCAAGTGGCCCCTGGGGGAGCTAGCCAGGACTGAGGCGAACTGGATCGCCGCGACACTTCCGGGAGTCTCCCGCGGCCATCGATCCTGAAAGCTCCCTGTCCGTCGCTGAATGCTTCGTCTTGTAAATCTATCCCCGTAGGAGGGCGGCCACAAAGACGCTGACTTGTCCACGCGCGTTTCATAAATTATTAAGTATGCAATGGTCAAGTTATGTAGAATGCAAAACTTAAAACCTTCATGTTCGACGACTGCCCAATTAAGCGTGGATACAAAGCACAAAATTATTCAGGGAATTCAAAAACAACAGAGATCAATGAAATGAAAACAAAAGCCTTTTTTGTTTTTCATATAAGTGACGAAATCCTGTTAGACTCATGTATGATAGTGGTTTGTTTGTCAACATGAGGTGAGGCGAAAAATCGTGCATGGTTTTGACAGTAGATGTAACGCATCTCGCACGTAGATTCCCTGAATGAACACACTCCATTTGTCTTATGCATTAGCTTTCATTACATAGTCGCGCTTTCTACTTATTGTGCTCATTTCTAAGTATTGAAGTATTATACCATGCGTCATTCAGTCTAGAAATTCACCAAAACCAATACAACAGAGAGCAAGCCAACAAAACCACAGGCCAAAAAAAACAAACATAAGCAAAAAACTTAAGCCACAAAACCAAAGGCAAACAAAAACGCGACCACAAAACTGCAAGCAAACAAAACCACGAGCCAACAAAACCACACGCCAACAAAACCATAAGCCCACAAAATCACGAGCCAACAAAACCACAAGCAACGACGGAGAATTACTGATTTGAGTTCCTATTTTGATTTCCTGAAACATCATTAATTTTCTTTCGTTCTCACATTACAAACAGTCCTTCCTTTCCACGTACACTGCTACACTCCATTGGAAAGCGTAAATCCCCAATTTCATCGCAATTTATTACATGAAAATTTGACTTTTTTCTAAGTCACATAAAGGATATCACTTCCATCCCATGGGCCCCATTTCTTAAAAGTTCAAAATGATATTTACAAACATCATAACATTAATTGGTTGAAATCCAATTTTTAGCACGTTGCGGTTTCAGTCCGCGTCTTATTATGTTAATGAAAGCCAGGACAAAATGACAAAATAACTTGATCGGATTGTGCGACTTTGCAGCTCTGAGGACGGAAGGATGACAAACACAGCCCCTTTGGCTACAACTGGCGAAGTAAATCGAGAATGACCACCAACTGACCGGGAGGTCGTTCGACTCCGTTCGGTGCATTGACTGCTCTGCGATGGGTAGACCACCATCCAGGGGCGCCTAGCACGCACCCTAGACAGCGAGCTTAATGTGCGGTATAAATCACGTGAATGTAGGTAGGTGCTTCGAGCGAGAACGATCGGCGGAGACCGATGTGCTTGTCAACACCCTAAATGAAGGGTTATTTGCCGAGCATTGAACTTCTGTCTTGTGAACGTTTCCGTGTAAGAAAACTTCAGCTCTTTGCTCTTTAGGTATGTCTTTCCGTAGGTAAAATTCCATTGGGCAGTTAAGAACTGCTACCCTCATAAACCTGTGATGTTTGCTGGTACAAATGAACTAACCTCGTAATTAAATAGCAAGTCGGCGGTCCTAACAAATCTTCAAGTTGGCTAACATCACCAGCTTCCATCTCAAGCCTTGTATGTCCACTTGCCCAAACGCTAGCAGTTAATAGTGATCTCTATCACAAAACAAATCAGCATCAGAGGATGTGAAGGCACGAAGAAGAGGCAAAATAAATGGGGAAGACTGTACCGGAACACTGAATTAAACGATCGCACCAGGATTTGTTACATTACTATCGAACACAGTTGTATTGCAATCGCATATTAGCTCATCACCGAAAATACCAACTCTTATACTGTAAATGAGGCTATGGTCGGTGAGGGGAAGCGATCTTCGCAGAAATAAATTTAAAACCATTAACCTGAGACTATTCTTTCTGAGGATTCGACAACGATAGATGCAATGGCGTACATACATGCAGGCGACATATCAAATTGATAATCCTTATAACTCAAACTTTCATGTTGGTAATCCAAATTCGATATACTGCAAACCTTTGAGTGAGCAATATTTAAATTTCAATTTTAATATTCAATATAACAATGATAATTTTATATAACAGGTCTTGCCCTTACCCAACGTATATTAACAAGCACTGTATGCTCAGTGCTTGTCCGAGAGCTTGCGAAAAAAACAAAAAAACAAAACAAAAAAAATACATCTTGAAAATATAACAATGAGTTGTTGTCAATGAGAGAAGACAGCAGAAGCGATGAGTGAAGACAGCATAAGCGTATCAGCTCCGTCAGAACAGATTCCCTGGTGAAATCTTTACGTCATTAGGCCGATCACACGAATATTAATGGTCAAGCGGCCCTGGGACTGTTGGAACCCGATGTCATTCCCTAGCACGGTAATGATTTGCTGTCTCCAGAAACGAGGACTCACGAAGACCTCGTAGAATTGCGCTAAGTGACGGGAAGTTGTATATTAGGAACTTTTTGTCGTAACTAAGAAATTCGGACACAGCCTCACCGCGGTACACACAGTCTGGCTACATATGGTTATAATGCCCTTTTGAAAGTAAAAGATGATATATTGATGAAGATGAACTCTCAGCATATGACTTGTTCTTTTAGACCTCAATGCAGCCTTCGATACGGTTGATCGTGACATTTTGCGTGTCTATTCAAGGAACCCTGTCAAAAACGTTCAAACTTAACTGCGGGGTTCCTCAGGGATCATGTTTAGGACCACTTTTATTTACTATTAATGCTTCTAGATTATTTGACATCATTGAGCACCATCTGCCTAACATTCATTGTTATGCTGATGACACACAGCTTTATCTGTCTTTTAAACCAGACGATGATGTTTCCTGTCAGATTGCTGTAGCTGCGATGGAAAGTTGCATCCGGGACATAAGACAGTGGATGTTGCATGATAGGTTAATGGTTAATGATACTTAGAGTGAGCTCTTGATCATTGGTACTAGGCAACAGCTGCAAAAAGTAAAGATTGCTAACATCGCTGTGGGAGAATCTGCTGTCTATCCATCCACATGTCAGAAATTTGGGATCATGGTTTGACTCTGAACTTACAACGAATACTCATATTGACAAGGTTTGCTCAGCTGCATTTTTTCCTCTTCATAATATCAAACGTATCAGTAAATTCCTGTCAAGTGATTCCCTTTGTACACTAGTCCATGCATTTGTGACGAGCCGTCTGGACTATTGTAACAGTTTATTGTATGGGTTGCCAGGAGAACAAATAGCAAAACTCCAAAGGGTTCATAATGCAGCGGCCAGACTTGTTACAAACACACGGAGGTTTGAACATGTAACTCCTGTATCACGTCAACTCCACTGGTTGCCCATTCACTCAAGAATTCATTTCAAAATTATCCCAGGTACCTGCAAGATCTTATTATTGTTAAGAGACCTTGCAGGTATCAACTCAGGTCTGGAAACAAAGGTCCTCTTTTGGATTATCCTAGTAGGAAGATGCTATCCACTCTAGGTGATAGGTCTTTTTCTGTGGCAGCTCCCAAGTTGTGGAATGCCTTGCCACTTTCCATTAGACAGGAACAAAGACTTAGCATTTTTAAATGCAAATCAAAAACCTTCCTCTTTTAGACGAGTATTTTAAATGTATAATTGTATTCTGGTCTCCTTGTTTCATTACGAGGGTCACCGTGTCAGGTAGTTAGAGCGGAAATTATAGGGTTTGAGGCGTCCGTCCTCTGGAAAGGTCGAAACATCACCGATGTCGACAGGGTTTAGGCTTATTTAGTTAGTTACCCCGTTGACAGGACAGATGAATCCCCATACTCCGGTTTGGGCACTGGCATGGTGGCCTGTTTTTCTCTCTACTACTACAGTATAATTTGGTTTGGTTTTAAATAGTTTTTGTGTGCTTGGATTTTTAAATTGTTTTTTGTGTACTTGATTTTCAATAGGTTTTTAGTGTAATGTGCCTTTGATCACTTCGGTGGAAAGGGCGCACTATAAATTCTAAATTATTATTATTTATTATTAATGCAATTCAATAAAAAAGTATTTGCTATGATGTATCTATTTGACAACAACAACACTTTCTGGATACCGTTTAGAATTCTGAAACAAAAAATATTCGTGACAAATCCTGCACAAGACTATGGATCCATGCCTCACAATTTCAGTAACATCAGATGGCATACGTTTACCCCCTCAGTAATAATAAAACAGTTCTCAATTAACAGTTCACACCGGCGTGCTACGGTAGAGTAACTTGGACTACTGATGTACTAAGTACTATGCCGAAAATCGGCCTTACTTAAGTAAGCTACACTGACGAAACACTGTGTTATGGGAGGACGCCATGTTTGTTGATGTTTGATTATACCCACTATTATCACGTGACTTAGCGAGCGCAATTGGCCTATTCAAAGTCTGCTCCTTCATGTAACAAGCGAAGTGATAGCATCACAGCCGTAGACATCAACAGACATCAACGCCCCTTATCTGATGGTGGCGTGTTGCTGGAGGCGTTTCATCAATGGAACCCTATACCGTGCAGCAAAAAGAACTCCAATGACGGCCTACCAGCCCTAAATCATTCCCATATATCATCTTCTAGGACGTGATAGGAAAAGAGATTCATCTTGTGTAAAAATTTTCACATTTGCCCCATTTTGTTGGAGGCTCTTAGAATTAGAAACCGAGGAACGTGGCATAAATAGTGCTGAAACAACAATAAATGTACAAAAAAATCAAGGTTCGACGTATTTTCGTGACGCAGGAATTTATCAGGAAGAAAAGGTAAGAGGTGAAATCTTCTCTTGACTTCCGCCCACAAAAATCCTTTTTCGGCTGTGACGTCATCAGCAATCCCATAGGACACATCGTGTCTTACGGCGCTGAACATCAACAGAGCAAAATGAGTGATTTGTTCTATCTCACATGTTGAGCAGAGGGGAATGTGTAATTTGTGGGCGTGGCACAAAAAAAGATTTTTATTTCCAGGTCTTACACATAACCGGCAATATTCACACTTTGTATGGGTAATTCACAAAATTAGGGGTCAAATTTTTTGGTCGATGTCACATCTGACATATGATTTTGTAAGTTGAGAGTGCGTTTTCTATTTTTCAAGAGCGGTGAATTAATGCAAATTACCTGCTAAACAAATAGGCCTAGTAATGGTTCTAATTCAATTCTAGAATTACCATATAAACTCAAAGATGGGTAGAAAACGCGGCAATAGGAAAGTTTCTTAAACAGCGCCCTCAGCCGTCGAATGATGCCCAGAACCCTTTCAATAAATTACTCCCAAAGCTAACGGGTCGACGTCATAATGAAAACTCTGACTCTCTAGCTTGGACGTCAAGCACACCTCTACGTCCCTGCGAACTTTCATCGTACTCTACATCTTGCACAGTACGATCATTTAGACTGTTCGTCTACAGTCCAAAGCTTTTCGCATCGAGTTCTTAGCATTCTACAAAATACCCTAGAAGGGCCTAGACTGATGTGGAAATATTGAAACGGGTGTCACGTTTTCCCGCCGAGTTTTATCGCAGAGGTATGAAGCAAAACAAAACGCCTCATTTAATTTGCAATTGAACTCTTTTCCACGACAAAATCAATTTAATGTAACTCACCAGAATGCTGCAGCCTCTCAAATTGCCTATTCGTGTATTTACTGCAAATCGTCTTCAGGTAGAGAGTGATTGATGACAATGTTTACGCGGGAACGTGCTCAAAAAAGTTTCATTATTTCCTCGGTGAGGGGAAATCTTGTAGCAGGCGCATTAAAAGGAAATTCACTTCATTCGATATTTCTTTACATATTCCTTGAATACCACAATAGCGGTGCTTTGGGCGGATTTTTCTCTTTTTTTTCTTCTTTTTTTTTACATTTCCTTGCATTTTTTAACCGGTTTATCTTTTTCAGCCTACATGTAGTATTTTCACATAGTGTTGCAATGACTAGTAACCGTTCGTTATTACTGGTAAACCACGGCCAAAAGTTACAACCAAAAAAATTACCACAAGCCTCTTTCTGAAAAACCAAGAACCAGTCTAACTAATTTTGCTAGGGCAACTACGGTTGGGAGCTATGTAATCAACAGTAGCACGCACAACGCTCTTGCCAGAAAGCGGAAAAGAACGTAAATACAAATATTGGACATAGCACACAAAGTGGAAACTGCGCGCAATTAACATTGGAATTTTTTCACTATGCTCAATACTTAATCCCGTAAATATGATATTAAATATCATGCACTCGTGCCACTCGACAATGCCATCTTTCATACTCAGAAAGACAGCACTCACGTTGGCTATTTATAGCACCGTGTGCTTGCTCGCAGAGGTTAGAGCAGACCACATCTTTTGCGTAGAGTTCGTGCATAATGTTCCACCTGAACTCGGCAGACGATCTCGATTAGCATTTCTTTGTTCAGCTACTGGGTACAAATCTCATTAAACTGTAGACACCACTTAGCATGTTGAATTAACAGTATCACATTTTGATCGCTCGTAAATGGCATGGTTCATAATTATGTTGACTTTCAAAATGCATGATTAATGTAATCAATTTAAGAATTTGTTTTGCCCTTCGAATGATGCCATTTACTGCATATTTCAATGCAGAGAGGACCAAATTTCAAAGAAACGCTAAGCAATTTTACATGCACAGTGAAAACAGCCCGGAACCTCTCACAGGCAATATATACACCACGTGACAATCGTGCTAAGTAAATATTTCCAACGCTTAGCAAGAGCAATATTGATGAGCTAAATGTAAAGTCCAGAGAAATCGAGGACCAATCGTCGGATTCGAGAAAAAATTCAGCAGCACTAGGATTACAGAATTCTGGGGGTTTATTTGAGTTTATAGACGCAGTTTTCAAGAAGTTGCCACAAGTACAAGACATGGGTAAGTCGAAAAGCTTTTACGCCCAAGTGGCGCCAGTAGTTACAAATACTTAGGTTTATTGTGGGTATAAAAGGATTATGGGGAGATCTGAGAAGCACGGTTTCCCTATTCAATAAAGATAAGGCCTCAGTGTCGGTTTAAGCTATGTCTATCTTGTTCATAGGGAAAAATGTCCTTAACATGCACTTTCAAAATCTCAAGTATTAAATGACTATATATGTAGAATGAAATCAACATATAATCCTGATTTTCAGTCGAAATTCAGTGTTTACAATGTTTTAAGATAAGAATTACCTTCGGTGGATCTGTTTTTTTTATTTAGCATTAACCAGACATAGCAGGTGTCGTTCACAACTGTACAATGACATTTTCATGATATAAATCCGTCAGGCTTTTCCTTTTTGTAGGAGTATGCTAGACAGTAAAGGCATAAAATCTTACCGATACGGTAGATTTTGTGCAGCGTTGCATTATACCAACCTAACCTTCACTGACATAATTTGCAAAATCACAATGCCACAAAAAAAATTGTTCATGCAGCTCTTGACAGCTAACAAGATCGTCCGTGTCCATAAAAACATGAATTTATATTTATCTTTGCACACCTAAAGACTGAAGATCTGAGCATATCATGTTGATCACGATCATCGGATTATACATGGAAGATAATCCTAAAGAAGCCTGTAATCCATAGTCATTAAGTAGGTTCAACTGTGAAAATCCCTGAAAAGTTAGATGACAAATACTTTCATTGCTTTTAACACATGAATATTCAAGCCTCCTACCGGTATTTAAAACGAGCCCCTTGAAGTGGACTCCCGTGCCCCTCAGTCAAACTTCCAATCAGCCTTTCTTAAGTTCTTGGCTCTTCCAGTAGTAGTCTGGTCTCCCTCTGTGGATGGTGATTCAATCTGATGCAGATCGGATAAGGAAGAGCTGTCATTTCCTTCCTCCTCAGATCGGATCTCCCTTTCAAAATTCTCATCGGAAGATGCCGTTGGAACTTCCACTCCATTGTCTGTGATCAAGATTGTGTGTTCAAACTGTGCGGACCTAGGGAAAAAAAAACAGGTTTTGTATAACTTAATTGTGCGTTAATCTGTGGATGAATGACACTTCTCCCTTCTCGGGAATTGTGACATGTTAATGTGCATTGACTTTCTTCGTGTCAACAGGTTACATCAATCGTTGACAAGGTGCACATTGATAATACATATTCAAACACTTTCGAATTAAACCTCAAAAGCACCTGTAATTTTTGGACGATGGTAGCATTCAAAAGTTAAGTTAGTTCTTTGGCCATGCAAAGGACTTTGGTGTGAATTAATCAATCAATTACTTTTTTGCACATGATTTTATAAAGCAGCACGAACATCACTTATACATCATTAATTGGGATAACTGTGAACGGGTCCCTAAAAGCAGAGCTTGTCAAGTGGGCCGGGGCCCACAACATACCGGTATAATATTGCAAATTTCAACACACAATGACACTCAAACAAAACAGTAGTGCAGACAAATGAATATTAACAGAAATAAGGAATACATAAACCAAACCTGTAATCTATAACCCCATGAGTCTTAATGCTTTCAAACAGTCATTGAGACTAGCGTCACCTGTACATGTATATTTGCATTAAATCAACAGGGCCAGACTGGATGTACTTCTTAAAAAGTGTCCAATGAGTTCAAGAATTTAGGACCCTCGTGCTTAACTGTTTAGAAATTTGCTACATTGTCTGGAAAAGAGGTAAGGTCAATTATATGCCAAGCCTTTTTTTCAGTTGAAGTATTCCATTCATCCAGCTAATGCTACAACTTCCATGTGCAAGTAAGACTAAGGTGTTATGCAAATTCAATAAAATGTTCTGTGGGAAGAATCTTTACAGTTTTCATATTGTGCCAATATTTGATATGAATGAGCAAATATAATTAGGCCTAATATGCTTTGATAGGAACGATTTATGTCAATTTATAATCCCAGAAATTTACTGCATTCAAAGTTAGATTAATTGTCAGCATATTTGCTTTAATCCATTTAGAGACTTTTAAAGTACATTGTTAAATTTGGCAATAAAAATATGTTTATTACTATCATATACAAACAGACAGAAAGATATATAGAAAGCCAGAAGATTCATCAACAGCAGAACGCTTAAACAAAAATTGTGAATGGATCAGAGCTTTACTTATGGACTCTAATTGGATCTCCAAACTGCATGTAAGCCACATCTGTTGTGGAAAGGCCAAGTTTAAGGGGAATTATGAGGTACCTCATTTTCCAGCTGGAAGACAGGTCACATAATCTTTCTTTTGAATTCAGACGAGACAGAGCTCACCACTCTTTATCTTTGTTTGTCCAGAGCCATTTTTAATCACAGTCAAATTGTTGGCAATGTCCTGTTGAGATATCGTATGCACAGTGACTCATGATCATGATTATAAGGCAGGCAGGTGACTTATGACATTCGAGATTAATCTCATCCATTTGCTTAATGAGTTCTCGAAGCTAGCGTGGAACAAGTAACTCATATCATCGCCTGTTCATGAATAGGGAGTTCATTTCTGTTCAGGATTATCTCACTGAAAATAGACGGAGATCGCTGCATGGAACTTCGCTCCTGGGAATATGGCCTCTCAACCATTCAGAGTGCATTTGTAATACCACATCAGAAATGGGTTTTCTTTGGGAAGTGGTTCACAGAAATTCAGATGTTACAATAATTCTGAAACAGAACATCAACTGAGAAAGCAGTGTCCATAACCAATCGCTATGAGAACATTCTACATGTGCATTTGTAACACTGTGCACAAGTGTACAATTTGCAAGCACACTTGCTTAACAAACAAGTGCAATATATGCAGTTTGAAAAACTGCCTTCAACGTGTATCGTACATGTACATTAAAGTACTGTGCATGTACATGTACAGAATTTATTTCACTGCCCATTCAAAGAGTATTCCCCGGGCCATGAAGGCATCCACTGGAAATCACTTTCTAGACATGTTGGGGGTAACAACTACCTTGGCATTCAAGACACCCCCCCCCCATTCATTACTAATGGGTGATATTCCCAGCTGCAACCCCGCCAATGAGTAATGTGATCGACACAAACATGAAGACCAAGGGGGAAAACAAGGATAAGAAAAAGCACTTAGCTGCAACGAGGGCTGGTCCAGACAAGCTGTCTGTTTTGGAGTGCCAGACCAATGTTCTCCATTCTCAAAGCGTGGATGCACACTGGCATGTTTTATTGGAGGGGATGACATTTGCGCACCATTATCATCCGTTACCATAGCATTTTCCAGGCCAGTTTGCATCCTATGATCATTGATTTCTTTTCCTCTTTTGCTGTTTCTTTATCCTTTGAGTTTAGCACACATGTACATGTATCTAGATCCCAAAGCAAGCAAGCATGACTGATTCTACAAACTGTATTGAATTTTTTTACAAGAACATATTTAACTGTAGAGACAAAGACTTTTCCCTCCAAAATCCCTGAAAAACAAAGCTAGAAGACAAAAACCACTTCCAGAATTTCAACAGCACGTAGTAGATTTTGTGTTTAGAAGCAAACATTTGTAAGGGACATTTCATGTTTCTTCTCCAAAAAAAATTACACCTTACACTAAAACTTTATTCTTAAAGACATGATTTGTAGTCCAGCCAGAGGCTGAGAGTGATCGGATGAATTCTACGGTCTGGCTAAAAAACAAAGCTTCCTTTACACAGCTACTATCTATCCTATTGTCAAAGTCTGAATCAAATCCAAACCTTTTAACATGTCAAGCCTCAATGTTTGCTTTGGACAAGCATACCACAGCGCCCACTGTTTTTCCAACCCCAGCAAACGCTCAAACCGCAACACGCACTTGAAAAAAAGTCAAGCTTGGAAAATAAATAGACACAAGTGTCAAACTGGGGACATGCTCACATGTGAAACTGCCTTTGTCAAAACACTGCATGTAATGTGATTCTTCCATGCAAAGAGCCAGAGCCAAATCCATTCTGCGGCCTGGATTTGACGCAACACGAGACACAGGTGGAACAGGTGTGTTTGAGGCAGCAGATCACATCATTTCTGTTTTCTTGAGGAAACTGACTGACGAGCTTGTGTGATATGGCTGTATATGGGATGTGGTGATGTTTTGATCTTGTTTGAACAGGGCATGGCTTAGGGAGGGAAGTGATGGTACTGTTGCTGATGTGATGATATCAAACCATCAGGTTCTGATTGTGTTTCAGTCTGGGTAAAAGCCTAGGGTGGGTCCTGAAACAAGTATAGGGGAGAGGCTCAAACTGTTTTTGAAGGGCTTGAAAATTGGGACCTTTACCTGGGCGACATTTAAAAACCCATGTGTAGTAGCAGAAAATCTAGGAACTGTCGCCCAGGTGTAGTGTGCACTCGTGGTGGCGCCAGCCTAGCAATGATCTGTATGCATTTTTGTATGTAAAATAAATGTACACTAAAAAAGATGACGTGTTTGCATTTCAACCTTGGGGAACAAACAAATGTTCCTGGAAACAAATTAATTATGATGATTTATATTTTCAGACGTGATTAACCCTAACCCTCCTCAATCCTTCACCTGTCGGAGGACTGAGGAGTGTTAGGGTTAAATAAAATATGTATGAGGTATAGTTAAACAAATATGACATGGTTTATTTCGGTTGGACAGTTCGCCTTGGGAACTAGTTTGTCAACTCCCAATACCTTGGGGAGCTTACATCGACTGTCCAACCTCAATCCATGTTATATTTGTATACTGTCCAACACTCAATTTGAAGGTAATTAAGATTTATGAACCAAAAACTTGTTTTGTTCATGAGAACTCAAAATGAAAACACTTTCGGCAATGTGCATGCTTAAGCCCCTAAGCACATTAGGTGATAAATTGTTACCTTTGCATATGATCTGTAAGCTGAATTTTGTCTCGTCTTGAAAAGGAACATTCAGGATGGTTGAATTCTATGCTTCATTGCTTGGCATAATCTCTATGGACCACAAATTTGTCCCTTTGTTAAAATGAAAACTGTGGATTAGTTAAATTGATCCAACAGAGATTGTTGTGATTCAGCTGATTTCAACAGATTTGCCTGAGCGATGACTTCATCAAACTGTTGAAATTCAAAGTGATGATTTGGGGCCAAATTTGTCCCTGCATGAGAACAGTGATGCTAAATAATCAATATCAGGAACGGAACCAATGAAATCCATTAACACCAGAACTGTGCATAGATCCAACCAAAGAATCTTGCTGATGATTAGAAACAAAAATAAAAAATTATGAAGACGGACACTTGAACATCAAAAACCCACCTCGTGTGTCTTTTGGCCAAAACGGTCCAGCCATCATCGGCCATGATGAAAGAGTCTGGTGTTTCCATGACAACAGGCTCAATGGTGAAGGCCATACCTGGCATCATTTTCTCTGGATAGGCGTTAGCTGGGAAAGAGAAGAAATTGCCATGAGAAGAGGATGAAGAGGCCACTACGTTACTCAAATAAGATTATATGAGCCAGGGAGGTAAAGTTGGCACATCGGTTCTCTCCTCGCCTTTCACCTCCACAGTCTGCGTTCAGTTCTCGGCTTAGTCCACACCTGGATTGGGTCTTCAGTCTCACCTAATCCCGTGGGGTTTACCCAGAATAGTCCTCTTTTAAACTGTAACTTCTTCTTCTTGTCTCCTCTCCACAGATGTGAGTGGATGTGGGTCATTTGGCAGCCGCCTGAGGCGCCCTTATATGTAATCGGCTCGACCATGTCTAATATCACATTATGCAATTTCCTTTTTGGCTTTTGAGTCTTGAGCCAAAGCTGAATAAGATTTCATACCCATTTCAAAACACAGAGATGCCCAGCCAGTACAAAAGTAAACCATACATGTACAGCTGTAGAGGGCGCTATTAAGAAGCTGAACCAAATTCACACTTGTCGAATCAAGTTGGCATACCGGAGGAATTCTGAGCATACTTTGTGCACACTTGTGAATCATGCATGGGAAAGGCAAGTTATTGCACGTCAATGTGCGTGCAGGCGCTGAGTCAATATTGAACATGGTGTCACGCTTACTGAGGTGAAGCCCTTGGACAGATTGCAAATTCATTACCAGATTGTATTTTACATGGATTTTGCTGCCTAGTTGCCTGTAGCTGTTACTGTAAGAACAGCATCAAAATTGTGATTATTACTTATATGAAAATAGACAAGCCCAGAATTGAAATGTCGTTCAAAACTTTACAAATACGACTGGTGGTACAACGACGCTTCTTCGGAAGAAAAGAGGGAAATCTTTGAAGTCTGCGAAACAATTACAGTTATCCATCAAAAAAGAACTAGTAGAGAGGAGTGGTGGCACTCTTGAGTAAACACTTACCATAATGCCAAATATCAGGTTTACAGTGAAACTGTTTTCCGATGCCATGGCCAACGAAGGAAGGACAGACATAGAACCCAGCTTGTTGGGCCACTTTCCTGTCAAGAGAAAGGTGAAAGGGTGAAAAATATCAGGCTGTTTTGATCCCTCGTTTTAAGGTAAGATGCATGTATAAAATGCAATAGGTGTTGTTATTATCATAACTTAATGTTTTTCTGACTTCATTTCTGAGATACATTGCTCAAAGTCCAAAGTTTGATTAAAGTAAAATGTAAACAACAAAAGGTGTTGTCCACAAAGTTGGATTTCTGATGTTCATCAATTTCAACTACTCACTGAACCGTGTCTCCAATTTCAACTACTCACTGAACCGTGTCTCCAATTTCAACTACTCACTGAACCGTGTCTCCAATTTCAACTACTCACTGAACTGTGCCTCCAATTCTGGCAATGAGCGCCACTGGTTCACATACTTTGATTGCCTCATCTCGGCACCGTCGCGCTGTCTGAATGAGACGTAACCCGGCTTCATCCACTGTGCCGACAGCATAGGTCTCTGACACATCACCGTGGTAACCATTCATAAAAACCTGAAGAACAGGGAAAGGATATTTTGTTACACACACGTATATCGTCTCTCTGTAAACTTTCAGGCCAGGTTTGTAATAATTTCACCAGGTAATACTGAATATGTAATTTGGCAACAAATGCATGCAAGGATGACCCTATTTAAAAAAAGACAGACTTTGTTTCTGCTTTGCTCTATTTAATGATTTTGGAATGTTTAGTTGAAACACTGTAGATCAGAATTCTGATACTTTGGAAGAGTGCTTGCTTACTTGTTACAAATCCAGCCGATTTGGACAAAAGTTGATTATCCATGAAAGCATCAAAATTAAAAATGCTTATGAACTGTTAAAAAAGGCAGAATATGACCCCAAATCGTAGTTTTTACAACTTTAAGTATTTTTATAAGGAAAACCAGGAAACATAAACACGGAGTGTGAAATCATTTTCAAAAGTACCAAATATTAAGCCTTATCCACTTTTTTCTAACAGAATGTCTTACTGTGAAATCAATGTTTATCATATCTCCTTCTTCAAGAGCTCTGTCATCAGGGATTCCATGGACCATCACATTATTGACTGAGGTACAGACTGACTTGGGGTAGCCCTTGTAGTTGAGAGTGGACGGATAGACGTTGTTTTCCAAACAGGCAGCATGAATCGCTTCATCAATGCGATCAGTCGTTACACCGGGCTGAGGCATTTAGTGTGAAAAGGGAGAGCAATACAACAGTACTGACTCACACTACTCAGATAGGAACAATCTTGAAGTATAGGGAGACTGGATTCCGAGAACCTTGAGATGGGGGGAGATGAAAAACTTTGACCCAAAAAGAGGTCGGAAAGTGGCAAGGTCTTCAAGATGGAGCCCCCAGTAAGCGCAACTCAAAATACAATGAGAAACCACGATATTTGGTTAAGGTACATACATGTAGCAGGTTGCTTTGATAAAAACACACTGTCAAAATATATGAATGACTGGATCCCACAAATCAACTCTGAAACTGAGGCTACTTTATTCAGAAATTTTGTTTGAGATTGCATCGGAAACTTTCACAGGGGGTTACATGTACATGACTTCCCATTCATGGTTTAACTCAAGATATCCTCTAAGCATTCTTACCAAGAACATTCACGCATCATACAAAATCCTTTGGGAGGTTTGGGATGACTTCAGGCAGGTAATGCACAGTGTATGTACATCACTGGCAACTCCCTTTGAATGGAGCTGAGCAATGTATATCCCTCGAAATTTTAAGAAACTGTACATGGACAATTTAATTCATGTGCAGAGGATCTTTTCAGTACATTCATTCAGGTTCCGACTAGGAACCTGAATGAATTTACGAGGAACTTCCTAGCATGAAAGCCTTTGGGTTTACATCAGTCAAACTGAATTTTCAGACTAAAATCAGCTACAGGACACGTCCATCATCTTCCACGTTCTGTACCTTCACATGTGATGCGCCAATGTCCAATATCTTCCTCGCCATCTTCCCTGCCTCTCTCATTTTCTCCATCTCATCGTCCTGTAGCAGAATTGGCAAGTGGTAAATTGCCGAGGCCACACCAGTGAGTGCATATTCTGGTTTCATGATGTCCTTGGGCACGCTGCGTCTTGCACTTACATTCCCCAGCCGGACAACTTTATACGGAAGCTCGTCTTCCACAACTGGTGCAGGCTGAGCTGAGCGTCTATTTTTAAACAACCCAAAGAATGTCCTTGTTTGCTGGGCATCACGGTTTGATCCACAGGACGGGCAAAGTAAAGTCCCACTGGTAGACTTGGTTGATGAGGCCCTTGTTTCAAGACGAGCTCCTATATAAATGTGCAAGGCACAATCAATAGTTTTGTTTCATCGTAAGTATGAATACTGGCCAGAGTATTCTGTATTCTAAAAAGAAAATACACAGGCAGGGTTACAATTAAAGGCATTTTAAGTAGTGAATTAGCTCAAGTAGCTCAAGCCCTTTTGCTCATGACATCTGGAATTTGTGATTAGGACTGAAGACGAGTACATGTTTACATGCCTTTTTCTATGTAACCTTCCAGACCTTATTTTGGGTCTGAGTTTTTCATATACATGTACATGTAGTCTGTATATTGCACATTGGAAACCCCAAGGCAAGATCTTCCTGCAATGCACCAACTAGAGTTTACACGACACTGCCTCACAATGTTGATTCATTTCGTGCAGTTCAGCAGCAATAGCACAAGAGTTAGGCCGCAAGTGCCTGTTATTTTTCATGTTGAGGTGAAGTCTGGCACACTTTTAGGTGATTTTTTTTTTTTTTTGGCTTCTGAATGTCACCGGCAGTATTGCATGAGTGCTGGCATGGTTAAGATGTTGTTGCGTTAGATAGTAAATCTGACAATACAAAAAGACCCCATTTTCATATCCAGACAAAAATGGGGTCTGGATACAAACCCCATGCTCTGGGGGGTAGTCCTCATAAGGTCTGGAGAATTAGGCCTACATACAGTTTATAGTACAAACCCCATGCTCTGGGGGGTAGTCCTCATAAGGTCTGGAGAATTAGGCCTACATACAGTTTATAGTACAAACCCCATGCTCTGGGGGGTAGTCCTCATAAGGTCTGGAGAATTAGGCCTACATACAGTTTATAGTACAAACCCCATGCTCTGGGGGGTAGTCCTCATAAGGTCTGGAGAATTAGGCCTACATACAGTTTATAGTACAAACCCCATGCTCTGGGGGGTAGTCCTCGTAAGGTCTGGAGAATTAGGCCTACATACAGTTTATAGTACAAACCCCATGCTCTGGGGGGTAGTCCTCATAAGGTCTGGAGAATTAGGCCTACATACAGTTTATAGTACAAACCCCATGCTCTGGGGGGTAGTCCTCGTAAGGTCTGGAGAATTAGGCCTACATACAGTTTATAGTACAAACCCCATGCTCTGGGGGGTAGTCCTCATAAGGTCTGGAGAATTAGGCCTACATACAGTTTATAGTACAAACCCCATGCTCTGGGGGGTAGTCCTCATAAGGTCTGGAGAATTAGTCCTACATACAGTTTATAGTACAAACCCCATGCTCTGGGGGGTAGTCCGCATAAGGTCTGGAGAATTAGGCCTACATACAGTTTATAGTACAAACCCCATGCTCTGGGGGGTAGTCCTCATAAGGTCTGGAGAATTAGGCCTACATACAGTTTATAGTTAATGTACTCCGCTCAAGCACTTATTACAGATTTCCACTTATTCCAGACGTCACAAGTACTATGAGTAGAGTTAAGTACCAGGGCTTGAAGCTCAAGTGCTTGAATAGACCTCTGAATAGATAGGGGCTAATGCTACACTTTGTTAACGTGAGTGCTTTCCAGTCCTAGGCTAGTATGGTCAGATGGTGGTCAGTTTAACAGTGGGCCCCTGCGGCAATAGCTCAGGCCTAGTTCCAGTACAGTCATGACAGTAATCATGGTAGTACCTGTACAGGGTTGTACATGATGTAGTTAGTAGTACGTGTACATGTACAGTAAGTGCACATGTAAACAAAGTGTGATGTCATCTGTCACGTCAGTGCATGGACCTATTTTACTGGAGCTAGGTTAAAGTTAATTTCAAAGGCAATTTTTGAAAACTTATTATCAGGCCTAGCCTACCTGTTCAAGCTATCAAAGCCTAGACATCTGCAGATTTGGGCATGCATGGTCGTGGGATGAAATGTCTCGTTGGCATTCATCATATTCGTTTTGATTGTCTACAACCACAAAGCATAAGCCTTATTGCAAATACTGCATTGGTGATTTTGCACAATGGTAGAAAGGCATTGTGTAAAATCGTCCACGCGCTATTTGCGATAAGGCTTATACCCCCAGAGCAGTGGGGTCCGACGTCCGGGAGCGGGGCGGACCCCGCACTGTTCTGGGGGTACATGGACAGAGCAAGGAAACAGATGTTACAACCAACTAACAGACCAAAGCAAACCTTTTAAGAGACTGACTTAACAAATTTAACATAGGCCTACCAACGTCATACTCCACGCTTGTTTTAGAACGAGCAGCAGTAGTGTTCTTCACACTCTGCAAAAGAATTCCTCGTGCACGTCGGACAACTGCTTGCGTGGGCGCCGCCATCTTTTGGAATGAGGCAACAATAGACTGGCTCCAAGTCTCAAACAAGATTGTATAGCGGCGCGGCGCTACACAATCTTTGGTCTCAAGTTCAACATTAGCCCGGATGGGTACAGTCCACTAATTCAGGGTGCACCACTACAAATAAATTCCCATAGACAGCAGTGATAAATCCCCATACTTCACAAATATTTTAAAAATACTCACAACTCTCACAGGTGTTCAGGCTGCACAGAAAAATGATGTTCCACATGTCCTCTTTCATTTTCCTTTCAATTTTCGGGGGGTTGACCAATGAATTTTTGAGAAATTTTCACCAGAAGCAGACCACCCCTAAAATGCAGAAAATGCCCCTGTCCAGAAAAGTAGCCATTTTCAAAAACCCTCCCTCAGCAAAATGGCTCAAATAGTGCCACTTTTAAACCCGATTGCATCCAAATTGCTCAGAATTGGAAGCCCTGAGTCCGGCCCAGAGGTCCAGTCTCATATTTCTTGAATTCCTCAGTTCCATGTCTCTCAGGACCCTCTAATATAGAATAGTTTGAGTGTATAACTTTTATTAATGAGCTCGGCGGACATATTTCTGGCCTAATTACCAGGGTGCACTCTTCAAGCGCCATTGAAAACAGTGTAAAATCAGCACTGTTCAGGGGCCAATAACATGTATACCAACATCCCTCGGATTTCTGAAACACAAATTAAATTATTGTCTGGTCTGTAATCTTTCAATTTCTGTTGAATTTTTTTGTGGGTTAACCAATTACGTTTTTAATTATTCCCACAAAACAAAATAACCCCGGAAAAGTGATTTTGTCTGATTGCAGCCATTTTTCAAGTAGCAACCCTCAACTTTCTTGGGCACTTAGGACCATTTTCAACCGTAGTTTCTATCCATTCTGCTCTCATATGAAAGCTCAAGGACCCAGGAAGTTGATCCTGGTAAAGATTTACACAATCTCCTTTTTTCAAAAGATACTGTGAGAGACACTTTTAATGCTAATGAGCTGGCCGGAAATTCTCGCTTGAATTAGTGGACTGCACCCGGATGTCAGATGTCCAGACTTCAGTTGGTCTCAGACGTTGTATTCTCATAGGGGGCTACCCCCAGAACTCAGTGTGGAGTCTGACGTCCGCTCCGGGCCCCTCCCACGTTCGTGGGAGCGGGGCGGAGATCGACTCCGTTGTAATTCGGGGGGTAACTATTCCATACTTATTCCACGAGCAAGTAACAGCACTTTCACATCCCTATGTAATAAATTATCGTGTAGGTGTCGTAGTGCACCTATATCGTAGGCCTTATAGCATCATGAGGAAAGTATACGAGTCATTTATTTACTTAACAGCGTATTTTAATTGTTTAATCGTGTTTATACAATGAATTCGTGAATAAATGCCACAACACAATGCAACTCTGTTGAGTTTCTTATTATTCTAAAGCAAGACAAAGAAAGCGAAAATAAATCCTGCCATCCAGTCCCATGATGCAATGAGAATATCAACACGGTGGTTTATAGAACGCCGTTACTGTGTCTGGTAAGGCCTATGCCAGTCAGTGCTCGACGCCTCGTGTTACGGTGCGCAGCTGATACGTTTAATATGCTGACAACTAGCATACCGACCAGCTTAATTGGCTGATGCACCTCAAGAACATGGATTATAGGGATGGACCAGTGCTACCACCCAGAGTTATTCGTCAAATTCCACTGGTATGTTTTCCAAAATCAGCGGGTGTAGCCGAAGGGAAGGGGACCGTGATGGCACACCCCATCATAAAAATCGCCCCCATTGAAATCTAGAAAACAAAGAAAGTAATAATTACATAAGTATTAAGAAAATACTAGGGCTTCTAACCCCCCCAGCTCAATTTTCTCTACAATTTGCTCTCCTTGTTATTTTCGATTTCGCTAAATTTATACTGAATAGATGGGCTATCAGTCAAACATTCCGACGTACCAAAGTACAGTCGGTTGAAAAATCAGACGTTAATTTTTAATTTAATACCGATGTGACTAGTGGCACGTGTAGACCGTCAGATAAGCGTGTTTTCGAGTTCCAGATATCAGTTACAAGATAGTATAGCAAATACCATAAGAGCAGAATAGCGAATACAATGAGAGTTATCCTCGGTGTTCTGTCGTCATTTTAGCGACGCTGTTGTGAAAGTTGCACGGACTCTACAAGGTTTCATTACTACAGTTTGTATATGCTTGCATCTACGCAAAAGCGAGGAATCGTACTCGATCTACATCATGCGTTCGTTGGCTTCGCTATTCAGCTTTGGAATAGCAGGTAAAGCTTTTGATGCAACTTTTGTACGCTCAATAAGCAAGCGTGGATTTATCTGAAAAGACAGAATGTAAAGACTTTCTTCCAACTATCCAATCCAATTCTTACATAATCCCATCAACTCCACTGCATTTCTCTCTTTCCCTCATCACTCATAAAAAATTGTTACGAAGGTCTCAAAAGAGACGATTATTGTCACTGGTCAATTATTAGTGTAGCGTTCCGTTAAACAGACAAGACGGCATTTACCGTGTTTTCCGAATGGCATGTCTTTTTGAGATGAGATAAATATCGTCATTTCGGACACCCTTTCGTATATCCATGGCCGTTATGTCGTGGCTTCATTCGTGTTTTCATTGTTACGTATAAATAAAACCTCAAGTCCATTATTATTGTTTTGTTCATCTACTAAATTAGTTTTACTGTAGAAATAACAAAACACAAGCTTGTCGCAGCATGCAGAATTAGTTGGTAAGAAAAAAATGTTTAAAAAAACTTATACTTTATCGGTAATAGATTCGATCAAGTCAAATCACTTTTAATTCCTAAATTCCCTGAACCATTTATATGCTTACATGCAAATAGGTCTTGACTTAACACTGTTGCAAGGCATTGTATTATCTGTAATGGTTATTAGCATTTCCAAGCTTTCTTTTTTTTAGATCTGCTAACACTTTCTTAATTGTAGTTGTCGTTTTGATGGATTACTGCGTTGCACAAGTATCAGAACCGATGACGGTGAGTATTATAGTTGTTGCTGTTTCTGCTGTTGTTGCTGCGTTGTACTTCCACTGCTTCCGATGGTGTTGCTGTTGGAGGTGCTGCAGCCGTTAGTGTTGCCTGCTGCTGCTTCTCAGTTACCACTTCTGTTGCTATTTCTGCTGTTGTTCTGGTGTGTTGTTTTTGTTGCAGCTGTTGCAGCCTTTAGCGTTGCTTGCTGCTGCTTCTCATTTACCACTTCTGTTGCTATTTCTGCTGTTGTTCTGGTGTGTCGTTGTTGTTGCAGCTGTTGCAGCCGTTAGTGTTGCTTGCTGCTGCTTCTCATTTACCACTTCTGTTGCTATTTCTGCTGTTGTTCTGGTGTGTTGTTGTTGTTGCTGCTGTTGCAGCCGTTGGTGTTGCTTGCTGCTGCTTCTCATTTACCACTTCTGTTGCTATTTCTGCTGTTGTTCTGGTGTTTCGTTGTACTGCTGCTGCTGTTGCAGCCGTTAGTGTTGCTTGCTGCTGCTTCTCAGTTACTGCTTCTGTTGGTATTTCTACTGTTGTTCTGGTGTGTTGTTTTTGTTGCAGCTGTTGCAACCGTTAGTGTTGCTTGCTGCTGCTTCTCATTTACCACTTCTGTTGCTATTTCTGCTGTTGTTCTGGTGTGTCGTTGTTGTTGCTGCTTTTGCAGCCGTTAGCGTTGCTTGCTGCTGGTTCTCATTTACCACTTCTGTTGCTATTTCTGCTGTTGTTCTGGTGTGTTGTTTTTGTTGCAGCTGTTGCAGCCGTTAGTGTTGCTGCTGCTTCTCAGTTACCGCTGCTGCTGCTGCTGCTGCTGCTGCTGCTGCTGCTGCTGCTGCTGCTGCTGCTGCTGCTGCTAGTATCACCCAATGTCCACGAGACAAAGACTGGAGGAACTCCTCCAGTTTTCCGGAAATAGCCAAATATTCCAAAGTCGTCCCGTCCATATTCGGCATGTTCGGATGGTACCGTTGATATTCGGTAATTCCCTCTGTCTGTACTGTCCGCAGAGTCCCGAATTCTGCAGGGGCTTGAGACCACCCATGTGCCCGAGAATTCTCGATCCACAGTGCACCAGTGACGGGACCAAGTATGACAATGTGTGCTTGCTGTGCGGAGCCATTAGAAACGGCGAACAACCGGAGGACGTCTCCTACGAACCGTGTCATGAAAAGGAGGGACACAAATCTCCCAGACATTCTCAGTAATCATTGACTGAAAAGTTGAAAATTGATGTTGACTTATTGTGAAATGGTTAATTTTGATTTCTATCAATAAATAGAACATTGCGATGTTGAATTTCATCACTACGCTGTCGTGGACTCAAATGATATGTTGAGAAACCACAGTTATGGAAAAAATAGGCCTAGGTTTACATAATGAGGAAACCTCAGAGTCTTGATTATAAAAAAAGCTTTATACAAACCTAATTTGCAGCCGGTGCATCACTGAGGTCTGAAAGTTGGTCAACCGAGGTATAAAGCCAGGAAAAGGCTGGACGCGAAGCAAGCCCATCAAAACAAAACAATGGATAATTGATACCTGTATATGTAATGCAAGCTTCCTTGTTATCGGGGAAACTACATAAAATTTAAAAACACGCCAACAACCGACCTTCTTCTGTGTAACCGTTATGTGAACTTGTTAAATGAAGTATCAAATGTCAATCTAAAGGTTGAGGGATATTGAGTAATCATTTTGTAGTATCTTTTGCAGATTCTTTTGTTCAGAGGTCATTAATATTGCATTCATTTTCTTATTAAGCGCAAAAATACGATGTTCAAATGCGCTTCGGACAAATGCCAAAGGATCTGCCCACAGAGCAAAGACAAAAATGTTGAATTTTGCGGATGGAAAGAAACCGGAAAACCTGGAGAAAATGTGCGAGGTGCGAGAAGAACAACTCGATTCTCACACAAGTCATGTCCAAGGCTGGGAATCGAACCCGGTACCACTCTAGACATGACATCCTACTTGCTGAGATCCTGACATATTTTATCTCACTGTGACAATATGTTTCATATAAGATATCGACATCCCGAGTTAATTTATTACAGAATAACGATATTCTTAAAGTCGGAAGTCTAAATCCTGGACTGACCTCTGTACTGACTGAAGGGAGATCGTGCACTGATTGGCCATCTCGTTGTGAACTAGCCTTTATCAAGGCGCTTGTCATCAACTGCACTGCATAAGGTAACAAGTTATCGGTTTCCACATTGGTTTTCCTGTGCAGTGGAAAAATCAAGGTGAGGTGTAACCTCCGGGCTCAGCTGATTTACATATCGCTTGCTGCATGAGGTCGCTGTTCGGCTTGATTTTCCCACGCAAACGCGGTACATGTACACAATCGGCAGTACAGGATTACAGAGGAGGATTACGTCAAAAAGGGCTCCAAAAAGTAGAGAGTAACAGCTTGTTGGTAAAGGCTTCAAGTATTTTTCAAAGCCTACATTCATAACCTGAAGGGTAAGCAGGTAATTAACAGGATTTTTATCTTGGACCTTGTGTTGACGCTGCATGCATGCACCGTTAATGTCTAGGCCTAAACGGCCAGATGTCACCACGATCGAGCAGTTTGAAGACTTCTTGTCATGCAGCGGGTAACCTTTAATGACTGGGCTATTTCCTTTTGAAGTTCAGAATTCTCTAAATGCAAATTCGAAAATTGCAGATGTTATTTCATTATGCTAAGCGCTATCAATCATGGAGGAAGGAAAACACTGGATCAATCAAACTGCACCGAAGTGCAATAACGCGTACGGTGTAGGGCCAGTCATTACAATTTTTTATACACACATCTTAAGTGCACAAAGAAGTCATTTTAAAGTCAAAATCCACTTTGAATAGTGGCCCTTCGTCTCGTTTGATCTGAACAATCCATTTTTTCCGAAGGATCTTGCTCTTTGGCAATCGATGAAAGCTAATTTCTGGCGATGATCTTTGTTCGTGATTGCTACAACACGGCACTGAACAATGCCTCGCCATATTTTCCGACAGCGCAGATTCCCCTGCAGCCTCGTTTTCAATTCCGGTGCATAAAATTTGCTTAAATATTAAGATAGGCCTAAAGCTACAATCCTGGACAAATCTCGTTGGGCCTCCAATCCCCGACCCCCCTTTCAAATTAACGAAACACGTCAATTTTGCACTGTTATGGGCAGAAATGCCTTGCTGTGTCGTCTACGATGCACTCCTTCAAAATAGTTGTGACTGTACACTATAGAGCTATATGCTGTACACGCACAATACAAAATGGATAATTATCTTGCTTTTTCTTACACAATTTGCCCGAAATGCACATTTGTCTGTACTTAATCGTTGGCTGCCATTTTTGTTTTCCACAAACAGCGCCTGAAAACGCACGCCAAACGGCACGGTAGACACATACAGAACCGTGAACCAATTCAGACAATCCTGGCCAAATCTCGTTGGGTCCCCGCCCCCCCCCCGTCAGTGTTGGGTGTCGATGCGCGGTCTGCCCTCCGGTTCGACATGGCAACATTGAGTGGGGGGGGGGTTGGGGGACCTGGGGAGGGTAACTACACATGTATGTCTGTTGATACGTGTCCCAACAATTGTTGCAATGATTATAGCACATCATCATTCTGATCTATGGTGTGGACTTTAAACAAGTGACTGATGAGAAAATGCAAGTATTAATATACGAAGAAGCGCATTGGTGTCTTCACATCAACATTTCACACAACCAAAAATACAACGTAAGGTCTTCAATGTTGAAAATGAATTATAATATGACAGGAAAAGTGCTGCTTCAACCACATCTTTGAAGAGGGGATTTGCTGTAAAGAGGTTCTCTGCACAAGACAATGTGTCTGAAGAGATACACACCACACATCAGATCCACCACACAACACGTTATGTAGCAGAACTATTGGGTTGCTGATTCGGCTGTCATTTTATGCTAGTAAAGGAAACGAGAGAAAACGCACCAGCCCCCCCCCCCAGAAAAAGATCGGCAAAAATTGTGTGTCATTCTCATAATACTATTACAGATTTCAGACGTAGACAGGTGTATTGACGTGGTATGGGGACTTGCCCATATTGGTGTGCGTTCATTTAAAACAAGTAAAGAGAAACTGTCAGGAATTTTAATGTTGACGCCCGTCGTTTGTGTGAATGTGCATTTTTGCTACGTGCTGCATTATCGTTTTACTCACTCAGTGTTTACACAGTAACATTCTGTGCAGTAAGGTTACTGACTTCGTTTATCTCCTTAAAATGAATTGCGTAAAGCGTTATCTCTGAAATGGCCGAGTGGTTAAGCTCGCGGTTATCGGATTGTTGGACGGTGGGTTCGAATCCCAGAGGTGGCTTTTTATTTTTCCAACGCTTAGTTGGTCAGTAGCTATAAGAGACTCTAATTCACCCGAGTAAAATACCAGCAGTACCTTAGCCTACTGGATAAGCTCTGCGGCTGGCACTGTCCGCGAAGTCCAGGTGAGCGCCTTAGTACAGGTTCGAGACGTATGGCCGACTCGGCGGCCAGGGCTTAGGGGCCTGTCTCGTTCCTCCCTTGCATGGTCGCTCGAACCCTTTTGGGGGTTAAATGGATGGGCAGGGAGGAAGTGCGTTGGGCCGGGACCCCGAGACCCAGAAGAGTCCTATATGGAAGCCGGTAACTGCGATTCCTAGCGAATTTCAGGAGTCCGTGCGCCTGAATGCTTGGTCAACACCGCATAACTTTTTGATTTTTCCCTTTTGAATTTTTTCCTGTCCCTGGGCGTAGAACCCACAAGGCAATTTTCTGGGTTTGAATACAGTGAGCTAAAGGTTTGATGCTGATTTTCTTTCATTTATAATATTAATATGCAAATTCGACCATGAAACCGATCCCAACCGGCTTGGGTCCATTTCTTCTCAGTGATCTCATATAAAAGCCCTGTAGCAAATGATTGATGATTCAACACAACGGTAACAGATCCAGAGGTGGCATAGTCAGGCGGTACTCGCCTTCCTATTTTATCGATAGAAAACATTTTCATTTGTTTTAACAACAAATTTCGTTTGCTTTCAAATGCAGAATAATTTGATATTTCAAAGAGTAATTCTTGCAAAAGATATGCGTCCCATATCTTGGGTCGCAACAAATGCGTTGCAATGCCGCCCTTTCTTGTGAATGGATGATCCATCACTGGCCAGACAGGTTTGCCCAAAACGTACAAGCAGGAAAATGAAGAAATAACATCAAAAGAAACGAACAATCCTTAGTTGCTGGAATTTCAACAACAGAAACGACATCGAGAATGCAATGGATGTCAAATCAGTAAAGCTTTTAGTTTTACCCCATTGTCGCCGCAAAAAGGCGCATAGCCCATTCAGTTTCCCCCCATGCACGGTAACCCACGTTACATTTTATTTTGATCTGACTGAAACTTAATGTTGTCATCTAGTTATCTGTGCCTCATTGGCCATAGGTTTGATATCGGAATTCAGAGTAACAAAACTGGCACGGCAGAAAGTCACCATTACATAGTCAAAAAGTCACCATTACATAGTCAAATATGTCCCTTTTCGAACTAAAATAGAATACCTCCAAAATGTTTAAACCTGTCACTTCTCAACAGTTTCTAAAAATCAAATGCAGGTACTGACTATTTCATATTTCCAAAGTTTCCCCTTAAGTGTGTCCAGGATTGTAGTTAGCGCGGTGCGGATAATGTCAAACGCCTTGATCAAGGCTATTTGTAAGCCTATCGGGCGACCATCTTAATTCACGTGACAGTCGGTATTTAATTCGGTTTTTGTTCTCCACATGCGATCCACATGGTATTTGTATTTTATAAATGTATTTGCGCGGGGGCGTTGATTCCCTCGTCGGAGATAAGTCGAGACTTAACCAATTCTGTTTTTTATCTACCAGAGTCGCGCCGATCGATTTCGGCTTTCACGGTCATAGCCCAACTAATCTAGCCTCTTGGTCATGAAGTCTAACAACACGTGAAAAGCGAAATCTCGAAACAGCCTGCCGTACAATTTTGCTCCCGTAGCGCACGAGGATTTTGTTTGTTTTCTATTCCCAAACGAAATCGTCCAACTCTTTCGTTGTTCATGAACATACGCGTGGTATCGGTCACTCTCTGGGTAAAGAAAGATGGCGACCGGTGCCTTCAATTAACGAGGGCGCTCGTTCCATCCAGTGGGTATAGAGATCAGCGACATCGTGAGGTACTGTACCAAAGGATGAGAACATCCTGAAGCACAATGATGATTCTATCTGAGGATTAAACCATCTTGAAATAAGGATGATGGCAACCTGCAAGTTAGATGTCGAAATCAAAAGTAAGCGATAAATTATCTAAGGATGTTGACATCCTACTCTGAGGAACTCACCATCTCTTGAAAAATTGGAAGCTGTTATGTTGTTTCCAGGATGTTTTCATACAGCCATAAACTCGGAATGTCGTCATGTATCGTTAGGAAGTTGGAGGCCTCCATAGTAGGCATATTTCCAACCTTACAAACGAGTCCTGTAGTTTTTCACTACAAGTCCATGGACTTTCTCGATGTCCTCCTTCAATGGCGAAAAGCAATGCGTTGGGTTTTGCATGGCGCGGATGTCACCCGTGCTGCTCCAGTGACGGGACGGAGTATACAGCAACCTGCACATGTGCATGCTGTGCCAACTGATTGGCCAAGTCCCTAAAGACGTCTCGTACGGACCATGCCTTAAGAATTGTCGAGCTCCTGAAAGGAATTATGATGTTCTCATTAATCAGTGACCGGAAACTTGAAACTTGCTGTGGTATAGTTTGTATCATGCATTGTGAAACGGTAGCAGTGTGATCTCAGTCATTGATGAATATCGGAGATATCTTGCTTTCATCACGTCTCTAGACACCGTGGTCAGTCTGTCTCTGCTACAGGTCGTTGCTAGCAGTGTGATCTCAGTCGTTGATGAATATCGGAGATATCTAACTTTCATCACGTCTCTAGACACCGTGGTCAGTCTGTCTCCTGCTACAGGTCGTTGTTAGCAGTGTGATCTCAGTCGTTGATGAATATCGGAGATATCTAACTTTCATCACGTCTCTAGACACCGTGGTCAGTCTGTCTCCTGCTACAGGTCGTTGTTAGCAGTGTGATCTCAGTCGTTGATGAATATCGGAGATATCTAACTTTCATCACGTCTCTAGACACCGTGGTCAGTCTGTCTCCTGCTACAGGTCGTTGTTAGCAGTGTGATCTCAGTCGTTGATGAATATCGGAGATATCTAACTTTCATCACGTCTCTAGACACCGTGGTCAGTCTGTCTCCTGCTACAGGTCGTTGTTAGCAGTGTGATCTCAGTCGTTGATGAATATCGGAGATATCTAACTTTCATCACGTCTCTAGACACCGTGGTCAGTCTGTCTCCTGCTACAGGTCGTTGTTAGCAGAGTGATCTCAGTCGTTGATGAATATCGGAGATATCTAACTTTCATCACGTCTCTAGACACCGTGGTCAGTCTTTCTCCTGCTACAGGTCGTTGTTAGCAGTGTGATCTCAGTCGTTGATGAATATCGGAGATATCTAACTTTCATCACGTCTCTAGACACCGTGGTCAGTCTTTCTCCTGCTACAGGTCGTTGTTAGCAGTGTGATCTCAGTCGTTGATGAATATCGGAGATATCTAACTTTCATCACGTCTCTAGACACCGTGGTCAGTCTTTCTTCTGCTACAGGTCGTTGTTAGCAGTGTGATCTCAGTCGTTGATGAATATCGGAGATATCTAACTTTCATCACGTCTCTAGACACCGTGGTCAGTCTTTCTCCTGCTACAGGTCGTTGTTAGCAGTGTGATCTCAGTCGTTGATGAATATCGGAGATATCTAACTTTCATCACGTCTCTAGACACCGTGGTCAGTCTGTCTCCTGCTACAGGTCGTTGTTAGCAGTGTGATCTCAGTCGTTGATGAATATCGGAGATATCTTGCTTTCATCACGTCTCTAGACACCGTGGTCAGTCTTTCTCTGCTACAGGTCGTTGTTCAAACCAATTCTATCCACTGAAAGCTCGACGAATGTATAGCATGCAAGTGAATCACCAATACCTCATGTTGTGGTCAGATCTTTCCCTTGGCTGCAGTGGGCAACTCTGCTTTCACCCATTGCCATAACCAAATGCGCTGCACGGGAATCAGCTGATTTCCTTGACGTCTCATGGGGAAGACTTTGTTACTGCTAACCATTGGTACTGGTACGTTTTGGTAGGCACAACAAAGCTCTGGTAAGGTTGTTGATCCTCAAAGATATTTTTGGCAATTTCAATTGGTCAAGAATTGCAATGATGTTCAAAGCATTAACCAAACAGAAACAACCGAATAATTGTTCGTTATCCTGTCAATATAAATGCCAAAGGGTATGCGCAGAAATGAAGCGTACTGGTTGGGACAGTGACGATACCCACAGTGCTTTGCGCTTCCTTCATGAGCAGCAAACGTGCGAAGCCTTGTGTAAATTTTGATGACGTGTATAATTAGAAAAGCCTAATACGTGTAAGCCACAGCTCTCATTAGTTGATTCCACAGGACTGTAATAGACTTGTTAGGACGACGATCTTCGCTTCACCGTAATTTACCACCAGGCTGTTGTTAACGCTGTGCTTTTCTGATACAGATATACCTACGGCAAGGTTGTGTGGGGGAGTGTGTAAACTCCGCAATATGCGTTCATTTTTTTGGCTTCTCTACGTTGGACTGATTGGTAAGTAAAGTGCCGATCGTTGGTTCGTTGCAATAATGTAAAACACTGAGGGACCGTCGGTAGATGAAACATTTGATACTGCTCTTTTGACGTCAGAGTTGTGTTTTTGCTACCTTTCGCTGCTAAAACTATAGTTAGAGTTGAATGCTTGCATGATGAATCTACAATAAGTTTTTTTTACCTTAAAAGTACGCCCTATAGTTGGGCGTCAGTACAAAGTAACAGAAGGTTTCACCAACGTGTTAACAATCCCACGCAGGTATAATACACGCACTACTAAATACTAAATGACAGTACAACCATATCAAATTAAGGGGGCAAGTAATGTCCACTTTGAACGCGATTGAGGTAAAATCGAAACCGACCAAACAGGGATTTTTCTGCAAACTTTAGCAGCCCGTACAAGTTGTAGGCAAATCTAAATTGATCTATACTTCTATACACCCACAATGCTTAATTCTTTTCTCAAGTTCGTTTATTTTTACATATCCATGATTGTCTGCTATATAGCCTTCAGTTTTTAATTACTTTTTTCAGAGAAATACTAATATCAAAATTCCGTTGGGTCCGTTCTTAGCATAGACAGAAGTAAACAACAGAAAGCACCGTTTTCATCGACCATCTGTTATTTTAACATTGATCAACCTAAAACACAATAAGGCTCCACAAGCACGGTACCATGCTATTTTAGACCTGTTCTTATTTCTTCCGTTCACAGTGGTCATCACGATGGATTTCTGTACAGCACAGGTACGCTCAAGTTGATTCGGTATTTCCACCACGTTTCGTTTTGGACGTTAGCGGGTTGATGAATTTCCCACACAAATTTTAGAATAGTTCTCTTGTTGGCCTAGTGTAGACGCTTTGCTCGCCGTACCGGACTAGCAGAAGCACGGAAATAGCACGGCACTCTAACCTAATTGTCCAGTTTTAATTAGTTTCGGCAGTGAAACGTCACAGTTAATTATATTGCGTTCCTGTGCATTTTCACCTTCAAAGACGGTTAACTACGCGCTGATAGAGAACTACAAGTGATTAGATTTAACCTCGAAATGTACGCTGTATTTATATTCGATATGGAGTTCATAGAAGGGCCGTGCCACTACGTTCATTTGCGCTGCGAACGTGGCAGACACTGTCCAGCCAAAGAACGCTGCTGTGCCGAAGACTGGAACACACCGCGCTGCGTACCGAATGATAAACCTTACACTAGCCTGTTCAAGCCTTGCTTACGGGACACCTTCTCCCTTCCGTCTTTCCACAGGACTCCCAGTCCACAGCCTCCTGTGCGCAATTCACTACTATCCCGGGGTGTCCAAAAGATTATGACCCGATGTGCACCAGTGACGGGAACAAGTACGGCAACCTATGCCTGCTGTGCAGAGCGATCGAGAGCGGCAAACTCCCCGAGGACGCCTCCTTCGCACGGTGCACCGAAGAACAACTTGAAAATAATCAGTAACAGGAAACTAAAAAAGTGGTGGAAATTTATGGTGTATTATGTCAGTTCTTCTAAAATGGTTGAACTGTGATCAATAGAAGATACATATCTATGAAGACAACACAGTGGCCTTAATCGTTTCTGCTGAGTGGAGACAGGCTAGAGTCCTTTTTTCTTGGTTTTACCTGTATGCCTAGAGAAACTGCATAATATTCTTAACCAATCGTAATCAGTTAAAGCTCCCTTGAAAAGCTTCATTTAAGGATAAATCAGACTTTCACTAATCGTGTCAGTTGGAGTTGGAATGACGCAAATTGATCATTTACACATAGCAGTTTGCTCTTTTGCATATTCAAAATTCTTGAGTTATTTAAATGCATTAGCCTTCTTACAAGAAAGCTACAATTATACACGAGTTGCTGCTGAGTATTGCAATGCTGCAAAAAGGGTTGCTTTCCTTGAATTTCAATCTTTAAATGACTAATCATCAATTAATTCATTGGAATGTTATGAAGAAGCAGAAACTGAGTATGCTGTCAAAATCTCTTAAACTGAAAAGAATTGCAATTCCATATCACTTCCAAGGTGTTGATAGATTTCCTTCATTGTCTTTTCGTCGTTCTTGTTTTAATTAATTGTCTGAGTTTCTTTGCATTGCTGGGTTAGTTGATTGTTTTGAAACTAAAACAATCAGCGCAAACGTTACTAATCTGTTTAAAATCGGTCAAATAAACTAATATCGATTTGACAATGCATGGCTGAAAATATAAAGTGTGATAACATTTTCTTAAAAGCATGTGTTGATACCCAAAATAGCCTGTCGTGCAATTTTGCAGCGTGTCAATACGTACCCAGCAAGCGACCTTCAAATCATTGACGTGTTATTTATTCAGCAACAGCGCAAAATAATACTTTGGAGTGGATCTGGGAGGCAGGAAATATATGTCAGTATAACACGTCGTTGCCGAAGCCAATATAACTGTAACAAGGTCCCCTTTTACAAAGCTGTGAAGCAGAAAATATTGCCTGGTAAATCATAACGTGTTGGCAAAAAAGTAAGCAAGTTGTAAAATTCCCGCTAATGCAGAAATGCAGAACTGTCTCGGGTGGGTTAAAAATTTCATATTCAAATTGTCCTTAAACCCTGTTCAAGACAAAGTTCTCCAATGTTGAACCACGATCTTCCATTTATTTTAAGTTGAACTAAATACCTTTCTTTTAAGTTTTAAATTGAAATTTCATCATCTTTTTTGACGTTTCCATTGTCTTCTGGTAGCTTATAACGTTCCAGCGCTGTGTTGTGACTTCGTTTTGGTTGATGTAATTTGTTCTTGCCCTGTTAGGGGGTCTTTCAACATTTAGACGCAGGTCCTAAAATAAAATTAGTCATAAGCCCATGGGGTGACCCCCCCCCCCCATCCAAGCGTGGCACTGCATCGACAAGGGAATAAAAGTGCGATATGGGGCTTTTTGGAACTAATGCCTTGGAAACAGGATGGAGCCTGGTGATTGTATGCACCGTGTTACGATACGAAAAACTCCAAACTATTTAATTATTATGAAGCTTGAATTTTCTCTGATGCAACAAAGGATTCAAACAAGATCACACCGATATAAGGAACAAATAAACAAGTATGATTTAATGAGAAAATTACACTTAGCATAAAACTGCGGATTGGAACTAGCTTACAATGATAACGGTAAAGAATTATGAACATATCTTATATAAACAAGATGATCTTATCGGGGAGAGCTTGGCAGGCACTACAGTGAAGAATGTTTGACTCCATTGATGGCCAAAAAAAAAACAGTCCTTGACTGTGCAAAAATGAGCTGCGACGTGGATGAAGACCACGTCCAATCAGAATGACCGGGCTCAAGGCAGAACGGCAAGGGCGTCATAAAAACGGGAACTTGATGATCCTACAAACTTGAACTAGATTCAGTTCATGAACTATTTTTTTTTCGGGACAAATTTCAACTCTCGCCTCACTTGGTCTGGACAAACATGTCTCACAAGTACCACAGACGATTCGCCACCACAGGTTTAAATGGTGCAGACGTCAACAAGTCAAAAGGCTTCTCACTTCTCGCGTACGGTAGAATTGCCTTCCAAAATATCTTTTTGTGTCTGCCAGGGTCCGTCTTTTATAGCCTACGACTCTTCAATATATTTCTTTTCATTACGTAAGTTTCTAAAATAGACTTTTTGGCATTACTTAATCTTACAAGAAACGTCCAGAACGTACACTAGAAATAACGTTCTACATGAAACTTCCGTAACGTACCACTGGAATATTCTGGACTACAGTGAGGTTATTCAGCGTGGCCAGGGGTCAAATGCAGGTCACGAGCACAGTCTTGTGAGCTAGCTTTACATAATCTGAAACACATACTGAGGCGGCATGTGTACACGTAACAACCGAACTATCTTTCGAAATAATCACCCTTTAGTCTAGAAACCAGCAAATAAACATTCTAATTCGTACATTGCCACCCAAATATATAGTCGTCCGACAGTGTAACCCTTGCAATGACGTAATAAAAATCAACCAATAATGCAATACCAACGGATAACGTAAAAAATTACTTATAATTACTTGATCATCACCAATTGTGTTCAAAATACTGCTGCTGGATTAGTTTGTAAGCAACCCAAGTTTTGTCATATTACTCCGTGAATTTATCAATAATTGCACTGCAACACCTATTGCCTATCATCGTCATCAAAGTTATCGACAATTACATGATAATTGGTTTTGGTTAGGCGGAAGATACCCAATTGTTGCAATTCTTTTCCCCCAAACTGTGTCATCAAACTCATTCATTGCAAAATATTGAAAAATGTGTTGTTTCGTTTCAAGCATGGATGTTGAAACACAAGTTGAAACTTAACGCTGGAAAAACAGAGGTGATTTTGTTTGGTTCTCAACAACAACTGGATAAAATCCACATTAACCATGTTAAAATTGGTGACAACCATATAAAAATCGTTGACAATGTCTGGAGTCTGGCCGGATACAAGATTGTCTATTACTCTCATATCAATCATATTTGCAAGAGGGTGAATTATAATGTAAGGTAGTATTTGAAAATATACGAATCAAGGAGTTACTGAGAGCTTGGTTCATTCATTAATTACTTCTAAGCTGGATTATGCCAACTCTGTAGTGTATGATATATCTCAATCTTCGATCGTATAATAAACTTAACGACAGGACATTTGCAATTGCTGGACCGACGTTGTGGATTTCTTTGCCAAACCAGTTGAAAGATATTAAGAATGAAAACGAGTTCAAGCGTGCAATCAAGACGTACCTTTTTAATACATGTTACAATTAACAAGATCTTATTCATATAATTGTATGTTTTATTAATCATGTGGTAATTTACACGTAGTTTTGTAGTTCTCATTATAATTTTAATTATAGCATAGAATTGTTATTGTGTAATCATATTATTTTTGTCATTCGGATATGGGCGCTTTATAGAAATGGCTCTTTAGAAATGAAATAAATATTAAATGTTACCTATCGCAATTCAGTTCAAACTTCTATACATGTGGTTGGTTTTTACCTACAGATATCGTTTTCAGAAAACAAACCTTGCGACGAATCATTTTCAAATTAATATACCATTGCTGGTCCAAAACTCTGGAATGATCTCCTGATTGAAATTATGCAGCAACGGAAATCTCAGTTTTAAATCTAAACTTAAACTTTTTCTTTCGGAAGGCTTTTAATGTGAAATTATGAGTTATGCACGACTCACTTTCGTAACTTGTACAAGGAATGAACATTTTCCTTGATGAATAAATTTTTGGGTTTTTTCCTCTTTTTTTCTTAGAAGTGATGTACATGCTCATGTACTTTAGAGCGCATGGCCTTGTTACTATGAGAAGTATGAATTAACAACTTTGAATTAATAAAAAGACCATAAAATATGACAAGAGGCGATGGTTTTAGTCATCTCATTCAAACAAGAGGCTTTACATTCTTGGCAAGATTGACCTTGTTAAAATACAGTAGCACAACCACAATGGAAAAATTAGATGTAAAAAATAAATGTTCAGCTCCAGTTTCCTTAAATGAAATTCTCATGAGGTAGCTGTATGACATTCTTTGCACATTGTTTTCTGCTTTAGCTTAGAGGACACAAGTTGCACGTCAAATAGCCTACGAAAAAAATAATTGAAAACAGTTCAGCTCCTGAGTCAAAATGAAAATAAAATTCTCATGAGGTAAATGAGAATTTTCAATCTACCTTTGATTTTGGCAAGTGACAATACATGAGTTGCTACGTTCATACATGTATGGTTACCATAACGCGATGCCCATCGCCACTGCATGCACTGCATGCGTATGTAACGCCACTGCCTCGCCGACACTGAAATAGACTGGCCCATCACGGTTTGTTGCTTAAAAGCGTTTCTAATGTTACATACGTAAGCATGACGTAAGACTACTTCGTTTGTCTGGTTCACAGACGTGGGCCCGGGTCCGAATCAATTGGCTACGGCCGAAAATTACACTGAGTATTTCGCAGCATCTACGGCCAGTTCCCATAGAATCTTGCATGATATCAAGCCGCAGCCAACTGATTCCGACACGAATGACGTCATCTGATAAGAGTGCCCGACTGAAATGTGTGGAGGCCTTAGGGAATTCCTTTACAGGACATATTACTTAACCCCATCCATTGAAAACACATTAAAATTACGCGGTAGCAGAATTCCTGCCGATCAAGTAAGTTTGGTGGCTTTTGGAAATCGTTTAATGCAAAATAAAAAATCTTTTTCTTGCCGACGCGCAGGTCTTACGGCGATGTGCACGGTGATCAGAAACCGGAGACTTTGGGGGGGATCTAAGCTATGTATTTTCTCCTTTTCATGTATATTAACGGGTTTCCTTTCTACTGAATCCTCATTTAATTCTGACCGAACGAGTTTTGTTCATACTGATTTGATCAGTCTTTTAATGTCATTCTCAGTTGTTTATGCAATGTAATATGATATTTTATTGTAAGGCGCATTTTTTCAATTAGTTGGAAATCGTGCGGTCTATTTATTATTTTTATAGTGATCAGGTAATCAGGCTTGATGTGGTCCATCTTTGTCAAATTACATGAGATTTAGTTTAAGAAAACGACTTGCTTCCATCAGCCGGTAACTCATAAACCGATGGAGGTGCTGACTTCACATTTTGGGTTTTGACAGGCAACCATTTTGTTTGGGTTGACAAAGTCGTGCGACATTTGCTTCCGAGGTCAATTAAAGGTGAATTTCAAGTACATCATCAGTGAGATTTACATTAATGGACGGTTATTACATTACCGGCCGTGACGACGCTGAGTGGATGGAAAAATCGTACGTCTCCCCATTGCATAGGCCTAAAGGCATCTTTCCACAGGCGCTTTAACTATAGCGCCAAGCGCTGCGTATCCGTCAAAATTAATGGGTTGAATTTTGTGCATGTGAAAGTGAATCGCGTGAATGTATCCCGCACGCAACGAACCCAAAAAAGAAAGGCGCCTTAAGGAACACAATACATGGAGGATAGACCAATGAGAACAGGTTGTCCAGCATATCAGCATTATTTATGGGGCTAACAAGTAACGTTTATACTGTTTAAAAGACTTTTGTGAGCCTACCTGCAACTTAAGTCATGTCTAATTTGGAGTATATAGCAGATTTCATCATAGGTATACCCGCCCTCAAAATAATGTTGAATCAGTTCGTCTATTATGAAAACTATTAAGAAATCAAGCATTGTAAATAATTTATTATTTACATCCGTTCTGTGGGATATCGTGCAGGAACAGACAGAAATATCACATAGGCTATAGACCTAACGTCAGGCCGTAAACGAGTGAAGTTACGTCTAGAGTAACTAAGTTATCGAGAAAAACAATCTACCCTAACAAAAGTCTATTTTGTTAATTTATTTATGTAACCAAAAATGGTATTATATACACGTCACACTTCACATACACGTCACTTTACCGATGTCAGTCTTTAAAAATGAAAGGACATTATTTCTTCTTTCAAGTGGAGTTCGGCGCAACTGCCGAAACGAATACATCTTCTAGTTCTACTGCTAAAATGAGAGTCAGGCACGATGGATCGATGGAACAAGTACATGGACATGTGAAACGATCGAGGGTCAAAGTTAAAAATACCACTGCTAATCGAGACAAAAAAACGGATGACGTTCGACGCACGACGGGCGACGCACGACGGCAGATATGAATTCCATACAATAGAGCATGACTTGCAGACAAACTTGAGCATGTTGCATGTAGACTAAGAGCCTATCTGTGTCCTTATCCACGTAAGTTACAGGTCCTATATTCAGCAACGCTTGCCATGGTAACCACAACACTAAGGCCGAGGTAGGTCGTGGGATCATTGATAAAGTTGAATTGCTAAATGAATATATTTACATTGTATAAGAATTTGCATTGGGTTTGGTTCATGAAAACAAAACTGGCGTTCCATAGTCGTTCCTAAACTCTGAAGCAGTCAATCTCTCAAACATTTCAAACATTAATCTTTCTATGTGGTTAATACAAACCTCGAGGATCAATTTGTTCCACATGACTTTGGCACACCAGACTGATCCACGTATTAGTTTCGCTTGTCAGCTTTCATTTTTTTCGTGGCCACGTTTACCAAAACTGCAGCGAGAAAAGACATCTTGTACAACTATCAGCGAATAGTACAGTAAATATTTTCCAAGATGACACTAATGAATCTGAAAAATAAAATTGGCCCAAAAAAGGTACCCTAAGGCAAGCAAGATTTTTACCGAGGACCGAGAGAAGACATTTCCGCTATTTTGCACTCTGATAAAGTGTTGCTTGGCTTGGCTTGGCTTGGCTTGGCTTGGCTTGGCTTCGAAAGAGAGATTGTAGAATGAAACTAACTACCAAGGCCAGGAGAATTTGGGGAAGGTAAATAGAGACTTATCATCACAGGTAGGATTTTTATTTTTTAGAAGGAAAAATAGAGGCAACTTATCATAGCTGCGAGGAGGACATGTTTTAGAAAGGAAAATAGAGAATAATAACCATCATAGCTACGAAGATTTTTTTTCAAGGAAGTAGAAGAGACTAACCCTCTGGAGTAAGAAAATATTGTTAGAAGGGGAAAAAGAGACTAATTATCACGGCTAGGGAGGAAATATCTATTTTAAACTATTTCTGTGACGTCATCCTTTTGTTCAAACTGTGTAGTAGGCCGTGTCCAGCTGTGGACGTGGCTACAGCCGATGGCAGGACGGCCATTTTGATGTCGTGTCCAAATCATCCGGCTGTGGACATGGCTAGACGGCTGCGAAGTCGTGAATTTCGAGACACAAGAGAAGAAGACGAGATTTTTGGCAGCGTTGGGTGCAGCGCGCAAGGTCTACAAAAAAAGGGGGAAATGGCAGCGGACAGTAAAATGCCACCGCAAGTGCCAGTATCGGCACATGCGCTACCAACTCAAAAGAACCGAACCATAAATGTAAGTAAAGCTATTCTCAGAGGAAATGTAATGGTCTTGCCTGTGAAACCATCACTCAGTCAAGCTTACTCAGTAACGTTGAAGGCCAAAAGTTTGCCCATTTTTGTCGTTTGTCGAAGCTACGTGTAGACTAGGCTTAACTAGCGTTAGGCCTAGTCTGAGTAAATTGGACTCTACAAATCGCTTTTTTTTAAATATGGACATGGTCTTCGGACCATGTAAGGCCCAACATCTAAACATGTCCAACAACAAAGCTCAGTATGAAAAGGAGTAAACTGTAGCATTTGTTAATGTAAACCCTCTTCGGGCATTTCGGGCTGCTTTAGAGCAAGAATTCTCGCGGTCTGAGGTTGTTCCATTTATTGCACTCACGTGTGGGAAAAAGGGCAACTCTCCATTCACTTTGCATGTTTTCTCCATTTTTTTCAGCAACATGATAAGATAACTGAAACCCTTTTCGGTACAGTGTGGGAGATGTTAAGGATAACCCACGACATGTTTAGATATCTATAACGAAATGCGTTTAGGAACATGTTTAAATGCTAAACACGTTTCCATGGTAAACGAGTAGCTTTGTGAAATTGTTTAGCTTTTATTTCCCCTTTTTTCATACACAAAAACTAATGCTATTTTTGCTTAATTCTACTTGTAGAATTTTTGGTATAGTTATACCAATTGGTTTATCAGTCTGAAGCCATGGTAACATTCATATTGTTTCCATCGACATTTTACACTATACGAGTAACAAAATGGGTACTGGGAGTACAGTAATGACCCTAAAATAAAAATTAATCTGGTGATAGACGTCTGTCGCCAGTCAGTCATGAAAATCAACCTGGATTTTTATTCAGTGGTATCACGACCTGTTGTTTCATGCTTCCCATTGCTTTTTATTAACTGCTGGTTAGGAATCCTTGAAGTGACGGGCACCTCCCGTATTAATCCGTTGTGATATTATAATTAATCTGTTAATAGACGTCTGTCGCCAGACGGTCACTAATATTAATCTGGCTTTATTCTCTGTGGCGTCGGATCCTGTTCTTTTTACACTTTCGCGTTTCACTCCAATGCAAATCAAATGAACATTCTGCAACTTACGCCAAGCTTACGGACACGAGGCGCACTGAAAACTCGTTTATGGTAAGACGCCTCATAAAGTATGTACATGTTGATGCATTGTAGCACATTCAATTAAGGACTAAAGGATTTATTGCTGCAATCTGTTATTCGTGGAAATATTGTAATGGCATAGAAGGGTCTCGTCTTTGTAAAGCTTAATACTGACATCGCTCAGGCGCAAAGCCAGGATTTTGTCCCACGTTGCAGAATCAAATTTTCGTCCCATTGAAGTTCCATATTGTTCGGTTTATTATGAAGACTTAGTAAGGTAATATTCAAGTTTGGACTATTTTCCCCAATATGTAATGCTTTTATTGTCCATTCCCAGCACCCCAGAATTGTGTTTATTTTCAGCGGCCAAGTTGACAATTTGTCTTCAATCTTTTTTACTACCTGATTCAATTGTTAAATTGTCCAGTATTCAAATTCCAACCTTGTCTCTTATTTCACAAAATACGGTAATTACAGAAAGGTACAGAGAAGTCTCCAAACAACAACGAACTACTCTCACACAGTTTCCAAAATGTGTCTCAAGACACATCATTGAAAATGGCTGTCTTTATTGTTTACTTCAAAATAACAGTTTGCTACAGAAAGAATAATAACACATGTGGGTTTAGTCCGATAGTCTCTGAACCATGCAAGTAGGCTTTTCAAAAATAATTTCGTCAGTTACTTATAGAAAGCTGCAAATGATGGACCATTCCGTTGATTCAAACAATATTACGAATGATTCGGATTCCAATAAGTCTGGTGGTACTTCCAGTGCTCCGTAGATAAAGCTTTGACGGCTATATTGTAATCCTGGATGCAAATTGTCAATAGTGTCTTCTTAGATTTTGCCAAAGCTTTTGAAAAAAGGTTATGTTGACTTTCTGAAAAAAGAAAAAAATCACTTAATCAGAGTGCACAGCAGCGAAACTGTCTTCTCTTAGTCCACGGTAACAATCAGGTTTACCTCTGGGCACCGTTTTTGGACCGATTTCATATTTCTGTTTCATTCATGACAACTAGAAAACGTTCACTCTACTAATCGCTGATAATTATACACGACGTCTTCGCTGAGCTAATCGTTACGATTAAACATAACCTACATCAATGTTCAACAATATGAAGGGTTACCCTTATGAATTATATTTAGTTCCTACCATGTTCATTCGGTTTTGGACTTTCGACCGTTTATTTAGCTTCAGGTGAACATGTTTTTGCTGAGCTAATCGTTACGATTAAACATAACCTACATCAATGTTTAACAATATGAAGGGTTACCCTTATGAATTATATTTAGTTCCTACCATGTTCATTCGGTTTTGGACTTTCGACCGTTTATTTAGGTTCAGGTGAACATGTTTTTGCTGAGCTAATCGTTACGATTACACATAACCAACATCAATGTTCAACAATATGAAGGGTTACACTTATGAGCTATATTTAGTTCCTTCTATGTTCATTAGTTTTATAAACCACAATGTAGACCACCAGTGATATAATTTCTGCCCATTCTGTTTGGCCGTCGACTCCTTTACAGAGCTACTCGATGTTATATTGCACATCCTCATAACGTGGCATGTTTACGTGTGGTAGGAACTTGAGGGCGCATTTCGTGCGATTGCTACCAAGCGAGGCCAAGAGAGGGCGCTAGTTTCCTATAGTATGGGGGGTCCCTTTGGTGGGATCTGCACTTCGATGGTTCACATACAATTTCGTGTACAACGATGAAACGCATGCGTTGTGGCTGCGTCGCTAAATTACGTTACGGAAATTTGGCCCAAGAACAGAGTGACATGTTGCTTAATTACGCTACTTGCCCAAAATAGTTCTGCTTCCGATTATATGCCTCTCAAAAATAAGGTCGGTGGGTGGTAATTTTTTTCTTTGTTTTGCTGATATGGGTATTTTATTGACGGGTTTTGTCTTTACCCGAACACATATATTTATAAACACTGTATACGTAATGTTTGTCCGAGAGCTTGTGGAAAAAATGCGCAAGCCTACTCGGGTGGGACCTGAACCCACGACCTCCTGTTTTACTAATGCAGACGTCTCAACCACTCGACCACCGAGTTTGCTGGGGCACGGGGGGCGATAAACCTGGTACCGCTGCAGGAATTCTTTAGGAAACACGCTCGCTTCATGTACGGGCAATACAATGTCAAATTCAATTCATGAATACGGAAAATAAATACACAGAAAAGAGATCAGGTTCTGTGAATAAACTTGCGGATATCTTCTTGCAACATTGATGTTCTCTCGACGTGCAGCTGTGGAGTTGTGCGCGTGTACGGTGTAGTGGAAACGCTGGGTCATTCTTCACGCCAGAGCAAATACAAGTGCGAATTTATGAGGGCAGATCAAAATTCGCGCTGCGAATTCGCTAAACTTGAAATCATTTCAAATCGAGCGAAATTTCGCTGCAAATCCTGTGTGACGTCAAATTCGCTTCGCTTTCGCATTTGCCTGCAGTAAGAACCGGCCTTAACGTAACTTTTCTTTGCAAATTGCAAACAAGTTTATACACAACTTACCACACTATTATTCCCGTTCATAAACACCTTTTGGTAAGTAAGGGTCAAAAATAGCTAACGAACAAAAAAATGCAAACACCCCAGCTTCATTTGGCACTCTCGTTTCATAATTGTCATTTAAAATTAAAATTATTGATCAAAAAGCAAAGTGGCGTGTTCTCTTTCTGTTCTCTTTCTGGGGGGAATTAAATTTCTAATACACATGTACCATAAATAAACAGGTGAAAACACAGCGCGAAGGACAAAGATTAGCTTTATTATTTCTCATTTGCAGACTTTAAACACTTTCTTCGTAAGTGCGCCATCTGGAATACTATCAAGACTGAATAGGGAGTTGTGGGTTTTCGCGCATGCGTATATTTTCACTTAGCTGTACATATATCTTGGTTTGGAATGTAGATCATCTTGGAGATTATAGGACTAATGTCCTAGCTTAGAAATATTCCTTAACAAAAAATACTTAGGGGATGGGATCACATGAAGCGGGTTCGTTGGAATTTCGATAGATATATAGACACAAATGAGCTCTTTTCCATTCGTGTTAAGCGTGAAAATTTAGAGCTTTGTGAATTAAATCACTTTCCAATTAAATATTTCATAATAATGCGGTTGAATGGATTTACTGAGTGAATAGGTGCAATCTAAGGTAGAAGTTAACCAATTAACAAGAGCTGAGGAAAAAATTATAAACTTATTCGCAAACATTAACAGAGCTAACATCAAGCAAAGCTGCGTGACATATAGAACAATACATTTTGATAACACCCTGACATGTGCAACCTTTCATGTCCAGCAAACGTGTGAAGCATTGTGTGAACTTCGATAACATGTACAATTATAAAGGTCGAGTCAATATAAGCCACAGCTCTCTTTGGTTGACTCCACATAACAGTTAGAGACTCGTTGGGGACGAGAGTCTTCGCTTTTCCGTAATTTACCGCCTCACTGTTGTAAACGCTGCGCTCTTCTTGATACAAAATACGGCAAGGTTGTGTGTGCACGAAATCAGCAACATGCGTTCACTGTTTTGGCTTCTTTACGTTGGAATGGCTGGTAGGTAGCGCCGATCGTTGATTCGTTACAATAATGTAAAACAAAAGAGGATCCGTCGGTAGATGAAACATTTTGTGCTGTAAATTTCCAAAGGGTCATACACCCCCCCTCGTGTATTTTTTCAGGTTCTTTTAATAAACATCCATGATACTACGCTGTCTCCAGTTTTTAATTTACTTTTTAAAGGGAAATACTAATATCAAAGTTCTGTTCTGTTTACCTGATACAGGTAAACTTCAAGCACAGTTTTCATCAACCATCAATTGTTTTGACAGCAAAGGTGAACATAAACACAATAACGCCCTATCAGTACCATGCTATTTAGATACCTGTTATTTCTCATGGTTATACCTTATTTATTTCGTTCGCAGTTATCATCATGATGGATTTCTGCACAGCACAGGTACGTTCAAGTTGATTTAATATTTACGCTGCCATTTTGATGCAAGGGTCATGGATAAATGAAACATTGCAACGTTACCCCATGAATTTTAAAACGATAGTTCTCTTAGGTCCAGAGTAGACGCCTTGCTCACCGCACTAAACTGGCAGAAGCACAGAAGTAGCACGGCACTCCAATCGTCGAATTGCATTTTAGCGGTCAAATGTCACTGTTAGATTGGATTTCTGTGTAGTCTTGTCCTTGGGCTAAGCGCATGTGAGAGCCTGAGAACGACGGTGCGGAAATGTCACTTCCAATTGTTCTAAATCTACACTGTATTTATATTCAGTAAGGAGTTTGTAGTTCATAAAAGTGCCATGCCACTGTCGTTCAGGACAGTGATAGTGTGGCACACCCCGTCCAGCCAAAGAGCACCACTGTGCCACAGGCAAGAACACGCTGTTATGTGATAAAACACTAAACTTAAAGTGGCATACGTCTTTACGAACATTGTTGACGGGACCATTTTTCCCTTCCGTCTTTCAATAGGAATCCCAGTACACAACAGACTGCACGAGGTATATTACTTTACCGGGTTGCCCCAAAAATTACAGACCGCACTGCACCACTGTTGACGGGACAGTGTACCAGTACGCCAACCTATGCCTGCTGTGCAGAGCGATCGAGAGCGAGGAACTTCCCGAGGACGTCTCCTTCGCACGGTGCACCGAAGAACAACTTGAAAATAACCAGTAACAGGAAACTGGATAATTGTAGTGGAAATTCGTGATAGATTATGTCATGTCTTGTGAAATGGTTGCACTGTGATCTCAGTCAAAGATACATATCTGTGAAGACAACACTCTGGCCTTATTAATTAATTAAGTTGAGACATGCTAGAAATGATAGGATTCACTGCATCTCCTTTTTCCTTGGTTTTACCTGTATGCCTAGAGAAAAGTGCTGAGTAATTCAAATTAGTCATTGTAATTGGAAAGCTTCCTGGAAGGATATTAGTCTGTTTCACTAATAATGTCGGTTGAAGAGGGAATAACGCAAGTTGATCATTTAAACATAGTAGTTTGCTCTTTTGCATAGTACTAATCATTAATTAATTCATTGGTTTACAAAGTAGCAGAAACTGAGTATGTTATCACAATTTCTTGGAAAGAAAAGAAGAATCGCCTCCAGAGTTTTGATAGTTTTCCATCGTCTTTTCATTGTTATCGTTTCAATTAATTTTCTTAGTTTCTTTCCATCACTGGGTTACGGTAGTAAATTGTTGTTTTAAAGTTAGAACAATCAGCACAAACATCACTAATCTTTTTAAAACCTGTCAAATAAAGTAATATCGATTTGGCAAAGCATCGCTAACAATAGAAAGTGTGCTACCACTTTGTTAAGCATGTATTGATGCCCGATATAACCTGTCCTTGGTATGTTTTGCGGAGTGTCCACGTACACAGCGACCTTCATCCTATTGTTGTTTACTCAAGGACAGCTGCAAATTCTCTGGAGTGGATCAAGGATTTTTTTTCTGGGGGGGGTTGGGGAATTTTTGTTTGTACAACGCATAGTCAGGTAGTTGTCGCCGTTGGTGGAGCCATTATAACTATCACAAGGTCGACTGTTATAAAGCTCTGAAGCAGAAAACATTGCCCTGTGAATTAAAATGTTGACAAAAAACAAGCACTGAATCCATTGCAAGTTCCCCGCGGTTGGTTTGCCTGTTTGCAATGCAGAACAGTCTCAGGTCATCAAAAATTCATTTTCAAATTGCCATAAACTTTTTTCCCAGAATATACCTGACCCAGTCGGCCATTTCTGAACTCTCATCTTCCATTTATTTGAAGTTGAACTGAATCCCAGTTTTTAAGGTTTCATATTGAAGTGTCCTCATTTTTTCTGACGTTCTGGTTATATTCCTGCAGCTTATTACGTTCCAGTGCCTATTAGGGGTCTTCCTTATCCTTTACACGAAGGTCCTGAAATAAAATTGGCCGTGATCTCCCTCCATCCGCTCGTGATACTGCATTGACAAGGGAAGAAAAGTGTGACGGGTGGCTTTGAGCTAATATCTTTAAAACAAGTTGGAGTCTGGTGTTTGTATGGACCGAGCAGAAGATCTACAAATCTTTCAAATAGTCAGCCTTTGGTCTGCAAACCGTTCTAATTTGTACGTTGTCACTCAAATATATAATGCTCCTCGAGCTGGACCAAGAGAGGGCACTATTTCCCAAGAAAGGAAGCCGCCTTTGGTACTAGTTACACATCCCTGGTTCACGAAAGAACCAGGAAACCCAAGCGTTGCAGTCGCATCGCTACCAACAAACTTAACACTCCCAACTAACGCGGGGGTGCTTCTGCTCGACGGGTAATGTAATAAAAATCGCAGATATTAATGGCGCCCTTTTTATTAGTCAAAATGATTATTGCAATAGTTCATTACTTGAAATCTCAAATCGATAATCATAAATGTGTTCAAAATGCTGCTGGATTAGTTAGTAACCAAAGTATTGTCATATTACTCCATGTATTTATCAATACTTGAACTGCAATCCCTATTACCAATCGCAATTCAGTTCAAACATCTGTCCATGTGGTTTGGGTTAGTTTTCAATTCGCTTCATAAACTTTACCCTGACTCTTTTGTTGACACCTTCCATCTGCGTCATCTCAACCGGTACTTATGTCGTCGGATCAACTCTACCTGAAGATACCCTTTTCGCAAAACAAACTTGGCGACAAGTCATTTACCATTGCTGGTCCAAAACTCTGGAATGAACTCCCGATTGAAACTACGCAGCAACGAAAATTGTCAGCTTAAATATAAAGTTAAACTTTTTTCTTTCAACAGGCTTTTTATGTGTGATTATCGTGAGTAGGCCTAATGCGCTACTCACTTTCATCGCAACTTGTACAAAGAATGAATATTGAGCTAGGCAGTGGCTCCTTTCCAGGCCACTTAACAGGTTTCCTGTCAATTAAATCCTCATTTTATTCTCACAGTGCGAGTTTTGTTAAAACTGATTCGATCGATCTTTTCATGTAATTTCCAGTTGATTTATTTAATGTAATATGGCATTTTATTTTAACATTAACTTGTATTTATTTTAACATGTCATTTTCTGCCATATATTGACTTTCTTTCTTCATGAGAGCCTGTTTCATTGATCCACATCTCTAAGGATGTTGCTTGATTGGCGAGGCATTTCCAACATCCACATCATGCTCAGCATTATCAGTTTAGTAGGCGCATCAGAAAATAAATGCTTGTTTTTATTCAACAGGTTGAACATTTCTGATCTGAAGTCAGATGTTGCAGTTTTAGATTCGCCAAAATTTGCGAATCACTCAATTTAATATTGTCACCTGGCACATGAAAATCATCCATCTCATCAGAATCTACTGTTGTACTTACGATTTCATTTTTTGTCCTGATGGTCGAGCATGGTAACGTTTGAGCATATTTACATGGCACAACTGCCTTTTTTCGCCTATCAAGAGTCTTAACTGTAAACCCTAGTCACCTTTTTTGTTTTACTTTCGATTACATAAGGGTCACTATAGCGAGCCTGAAGTGGCTGAACTTGCAACGGCAATAACACAAGTACATGGTCTTCTGGGGCAAACCACGACTCAGAGCTTTACGATCATATTAGGTTTTCATTTCTGTTTGAACTTCCTGAAGGTGAATTTCTGCAGGTTTACAAGCACTCTTTTGACGTTAAGTTTTACAACGTAGCTCAGAACCTTACCAGGGGTTTGATCATCTACTATATCCACTTCTCTTTCACTAGAGCTAACAGACCTCTTGCACTGGACCCAAAAACCAACTCAAATGGGCTAAATGATAAGATAACGTACCTCGCAAATAGCAAAGAGGAGTATCGAGAAACCTTCATTCCAATCCTCGCTATGTCCCACAAAATAGGCGCCTATCATAGAGTTACGGTTTGAGAGAAGTGTTGTAACCAAGTCATTACTTCCCAATTCAAGTCAAGTTTAAAGTCATTTTTCCACAGTTAAGTCGCAAGTCAAAAAATAGTGACTCGAGTCGACTAGCACTATCGGGGGAAACGCTCAAGTGCACCTTAACTTTGAGGGGGATAGGCACTAGATGTTACAGTAGCAATACCCAATGTAGACCTATACTGAGTTATACTACAACCTACATACTACATACATACTACTATACTACCACCAATATCAGTTGCCATAGCATTACTTCCTGCATATTGGCTGAGCATCTAAGGGAACTGCCCCCTCAAGAGGCAAAGACCTTAATTAAGGCCCCTGTGTCTCTGAGTATTGATTGACAATTGATACTTTGAGCCACCAATACCACTAGCTTCTTGTTGTTTGGAGTAAGCAAAACACCTAGATATTCCATGGCCTGTTTTCTTACAGAACAAACAAATTAAGGTTAGCTTATTAGATGTTTCCTTTTTGCACAAGTTCCTGAATTTGTACCGCACGGTCGAGTTAAACAGTATCTACATTGTATTGACTTGGAAGAACGCGGAGAACAGGGAACTTCTGTGACTTTTAAGTGAACAATGAAAGAAGACCATTTCCAACGATGCGTCTTCGGACACATAATTATTGGAAATCTGTGTTAGGGATTCGTTATTATTTAGAGCCTCCGCTCTGTGCAATTTCTGTAATACAGCCTAGAAGTAAAGGGTCACGCTGCGAGCTTTCGGGACCCTCGCGTGGTCCGCCTATTGGGATTTTCCATGGAGCCTTCTATCATATCTTTGGAAGAATTATTCCTAACTGAAACCAACTCATGAAACACTCGAGTTAGAATTTTACCTTCCTCAAGTCATATTTAGGAAAAGCCACCTGGAGATGGGTAAAAAACGAATTTCAATAACGAACTTTCACTTCCAGCAATATTGTTCCTAGCCTCCTTGTTGATGCATCTCTGTTGTCACTCCCCGTGCTTACGTGAAAATCAGATTTTACAGCCTTGCTGAGATTTACCTACCAGCAGTTAATGGGTTCCATATTCCGTTGATTTGACATGACGCAGTTCTTGTCAGCAAAGGTTTTTAGAATCTTTCCAAAGAGTAGATTATTGCTTTTAGTTTATTACCGTATAAATTAAACAGTCTGTAAAAATAGTTTGATCTGTTTTTATTTTGGCTTTCACCGACAAACTACCACGAAGTTTCATTCCATACATGTTATCTGCATACGAGTCCGCAGAACTGCGTTGTCCGTCAGCCATTTTAGATTTTCTGAAGGGATGGGTACATTTTTGTCAGCATAATTGTCTTTTGGGTCAGGTAAATTTTCAGTTTGTATGACATGCTAGCAATGATATTCCGAATGCTTTTTTCGATTTGGATTTTTAAGAAGAAGCTGAACAAAAAAATAACAAATTCTAAATTTTTTGCACGTTATTTTTCTATCCACGGGTTGCGTCCGGGACGCGCGCCATTGGGGGTCAATTTTCAGGACCCATAACTTCATAAAATAAAATACGACGTTGAAATTCGTATACTGAACAAAATGAGCAGAATCACATAGTAAAATAGATAAGAGACAGGTTGCTAATTCGGGTTGTTGAAAATAAAAGCAATGTACGCACGGGTGTTAACTATGGGAAAAAATAGTTCCAAGTCGACAATTGGTTTACCAGTGTTTTCCTAATAAAGTGCAATACCTAAGTGGGACAAAAATCTTGATTTTGCAATGCGAAACAAAGCCCTGACTTCGCATTTGAATGATGTTCCTTCAATGGGCCTACCATTACCATTGACATTACACAATCCACAAAAATAGTTTCCTGCAATGTATCCTTTCGCGCTTATCGAAGCTTCATTAATTAACGTGTACGTGCTTTGTGAGGCATCTTATCAACGAGTTTTCAATGCACCTCGTGTCCGTAGGTTCCAAAGTGTTCGTTTGAATAAGCCATTATTGCGAGTTAAATTTGAATAAAATCTGGTACAAGTTCTTTAAATTCACGTGAACATAACAACTTGAATTCTCCACACTAAAACCACTGTTGCTATACCTCGTGATTCGGGGCAAGCTTTTGTTTAGTTACATAAGAGACATCTTGTAACAATACACTGTTCTCAATGGATAAGAAGGGCAGAAAGGAACCAGTCCATTCCAGAGATGGCGATCGCTATGCAAAAGCTTGCCCCAAATCATGAGGTATAGCAACAGTGTCTTTAGTCTGGGGAATTCAAATTATTACGTTTCTGTGCAATCAGATAACACAGTGTACCATATTTTATTCAAATTTAACTCGCAAGTGGCTTATTGTACTGGAGTGAAACGTGCAAATGCGGACATACGAAAAGGACCCCAACCAACCGTAAGGATGGAAATATGCCCTTGTGCGGCAGGGAACCGCGACCTTCGGACTATTGTGGAATTGTTCGTTCGAACCCGATCGATGTATTGATTGTTATGATGACTAGCGGAAACAAAAGTTAATTTCACACAAACAAAACAAAACAAACAAGGCCTATTTTGTGGATGGCATGTATTAGAAATACTCTACTGTTGTGGAGTTGTTTACTCAAACCAAATCGATATATTGATTTTTATGATGACTAGCGGAGACAACAGTTAATTTCACACAAACAAAAATGAAAAATGAACGTTTTAGGGATAAGCGGTAGTGAAAATACTTTTTGCCAGTTCTGGTCTGGAAGTGCCAGTCAAATATTAAAACCAGTGAAAGCCAACTCTATATAGGAACAAAACGAAGATCAGTGAATGGATCTCGAATAGATCGAGATTTATGTGGAGCTGCAATTTCGAGTGATTTCGTGGTTTCCCTCGTAAGACAAACCGCTTTTAATACACAGTGGGGCAGGGTTGTAAAAAAACTCCACCGTAATGGGTGATGTTCGCAGACCGACCATGTAGAAATGTTCTTTACTACATACACAGTAGGGAGACGCCATTAATTTAAATTCATTTTTGGCACCAGATACCCAAATGAGCCAGTTCAGTATTGCAACAGCGCATGCTCAGTACGAGGCCATCCAATTCGTAAGCGACTTCGTCGTACACGCGGACGCACCATTGCAGGCTCCCATTCGACGAACACTTAATTTGCGCGTTAACTTCCGGTTCCATGCATGGTTCCTAGTAACTATGTGTAGTGGCCGTGGGTTAAACTATAGTGATGTCACACTTCACGAATCGGATTTGGGAACATTGACAAGAATATAATTTGTGCTTGCCCTGAAGAAGGTACTCAGTTACCGAAAGCTTGGCGATTGCATGTTTCAGGGCACTGATTTTATATTATATTCTTGTCGATATTCTGATCACGGTGCTACGCATCCTTTCCATATTTCTCGGATTTGGGAACAACTACGGACGCGTTTGATGATTTTCCCTATCAGCGTAGCCATATGCAGACTTCAGTGCGCGCTTTTTTCCCGAAAGACCTTGGCTGTTTGAAAGACCAAACTTGCTCATTCCAAGCTTATAATAAGCTGAACTAAGTACAAACTTTAAGCGAACTAGTCGTGAAGCACTCTCAAAATTGAAAATTCACAGGCCTAAACCTTTGAAAAGTGCATTTCATGGGAAACTGTGGCATTTTTTGTTAATTTTTGATGGCGTGCCTGTGTCATTTGAAGCATATGGGCTCTTTTGGAAAACAAACTTTTATTCATTCTGATGGACTGCATTGGAAATACATACGCACAATGCTGCCAATTTAAAAGTGGGACCAGCCCCAACGCTCTGCGTTCATCGAGGAAAGAGAGAGGTGACTTCACTTCAAGGAATCTGAACCGGTGTAACGGTCTCATGTATCCAGCGAGCTCAGATATCCGGGCATTAACCGAACACTGCCGAGCGACCCGAACTAGCACCCGAACGTATGCGCAGTAAGTCCCGTTTTGTTCGCTTTTATGGGTGTGCTGAGTTCCTATCAACCTCGACTACATAGGCTGCGAGCGCGTTCAAATTAAGATCGCTCAAGGAGTGTTGGGAAACAGCGTATGGAGCTGCAATATCGTACCCCATGAGAACGAGGTGGCTGACCGTGGATACTTCTCCAATGTCCGCACTCATGGCTCAACAAGAGTTGGATATTATATCCAATTCTATGGGTTCGACATACATGTACATCTATAATGATTGCACCACCCCCAATCTCCCAGTCTCATCTGCATTTCTTTGTACGCTTTAGACACGACGCGCACCAAATGCGGGACCACAGCGTACGTACATTGTACGTACGCAACTGGAAAAATCAGCACGGCGGATAAGTGAGCACGTCCCGGCAACGTGCTCATTTATCCGGCGCGTTCTTCAGGAAATCCGAGCACACCGGATAAATAAGACCGTTACAGCGGCAGCTGATAAAGAAACAATGTGAAGTGTAAAAACAGAAGGGCGCGACACCACAGAAAATAAAGCCAGCTGACCGTCTGGCGAGAGATGTCTATCACCGGATTGATTTTTGTTTATCACAAAGGGCAAATACTGTCCACACAGTACCCATTTTATTGCTCGTTTAGTGTAAAATGTCGATAGAAACAATTGAAATGTTTGATATGGCTTCAGACAGACAAACCAATTGGTATCATTACTCTATTACTACAAGCACAATTCAGCCAAAGCAGTAACTAGTAATAAGTAACATTTCCAGGAAGCTACTTTTACTAGTGACATTATGACTCCGATGCAATACAAATCCCCCCCCCAAAAAGGCGCTTTGAATTTAACATACTTATCAACACCCCCCCCCCCGCACCATTAGCAAGTTTAACCCACGACATGTTCATTGAAAGACATTTAGGAATGTGTTTAAATGCTAAGCGGTTTTTCACAAAGCGAAACATGTACCATGAGAAAGCAGTTAGCATTCGAACATATTCCTAGACGCATTTTAATACAAACATCTAAACATGTCGTGGGTTAAACATGTTTAAAAATGGGTACCAAAAGGCGTTAAAACTCGAAGCGTGATTTTACAGCGTGGCGTTTTGGGTCTGACTGTGGTCATACTACACGGCTTGTATATGGTACAAAATTTAAAAAGTTTTAATTTACTATTTAGCCCAGATAAGAGGTGCTGGGCTACGTTTGTGGACCTGTTAAGAATAAACCACCATGACCAACACTTAAACTCTGTTATCGTTCAGTGTGTGTTGAGTTTAAGCCTACGATAATACACGGGGAAGACTTAAATAAGTACCCCACACCAAGAAATGAACAAATATACACATCACAGAGATTCAAATTAAATGTTCCTGTTCATAAAAGGGGGGGTCAACTGAAGATTCAAAACAAGCTAAAGTGAAAGAAAATTGAAACATCATTCAAAATTACCTACAGTTTTATTTCTCCAAAGTTCAAATCAAATGATAAGACTTGTCCCCATGCCAAAATGAAAGAAAAATCAATTCCTTCAAAACTGAATCAATGTTGATATATCTTGCAAGCAATATTGCAAGTACCAGTAAAATGTTTGAATGAAAAAAAATGAAGCCAATGATTCACTCAGAGTAACTTTGTTCACTCACTCTTGTCACAAAATATTTCTTTCGGCCATTTTCCCAGTAAGCTTTGTCTGTTGTTGCATCATTCAGTTAAGCATCCTGATTACAATGGACATTAGGTGAGAGAAAATGTTGATATAACATTCCTTTTCATTTCCCCTGTGCTACACTTCCAGATAGGAGGAAAAACGAGAAGGTATACATGAGACCAGTCATATATATGACAGTATCGACATCAAATGGTCGTTTACAGTGGTGCCTCACAAGGGCAGTCAGCATTGTGCTGACCATTGAATGTAATCGCAGATCTGTGACAGTCACTCCATAAACAAACACTTCCTTTCTGCCATTAAAAGCAGTCATTAGAAATTTCCAAGGAAACATCATTTGTCTATAGTTCCAGGTGTTCTGAGTGATTGGGCTTGGCACAGTTTTGCTTTATGTGGTGTTTGTGGTTGAAGTTTCTATCCAGCAGGGTGAAACTTTTATTTACAATTTTGAGCAGGATTATATGGTACGAAACATGGTAGAGATGGGGTAGCACAGTACTTAAAGTGGCCATTTATAAGGACAGGGATTAACTCCATCCTCTGACACCCCACCATCCAAAACACCACATGAACAATAAAAAAGGATCAAGGATGAAATTAAAAGAAAGCCTCATGTTTGAAATGGAAAACTTGTGGTAGTAAAAAAGACACAGGGAGAAACATGTTTACTATGCATTTCAAGTTTTGGATTCGACATGAAAGTCTGGGTGCCAGACACTATCCTTTGGTAATTTTGCATGGCCCGTATATGGAGGGCCAGAGTGCCAGCAGTCTGTTCCCTGGTTCTTGTCCCAGTCAACATCGCACTGAATTTGGTGAACCCTGACACTATTGACTGAAACATTTGAATCATATTCCCAACTCGCTATATCAAAACCAACTGATTAGTAGACATTTTTCACTGAAGCTTGGCTGTATCAGTACACAGACCACTGGACCAACAATACAGTTGTTCTGGGGTCAATTCCACATTCATTCAACCACATTCTCTCTACTTGTAGTAATTGCAGAAAATACAATTTTGTTGATTAAGACACTTGAGTGGAGCACAGAGGTGCTAAATTACAAGTACAGAGAGCACTGGAACAAAGGAACTAGAGATATTGACTGTTTGTCTCCATCGAGGCAAAAAAGGCCTCTTAAACCAAACCAAACTAAATATCCCACAACTCCCACAAAAATCTTACATCAAAACTGGCACACAGTTACATCTGATACAATGTACCCATTTCATGAGTACGCCATTTCAAAAATAACAAACGTTATGAAAGAGCAAAGGTCAAAGTGTCAGGACCCCAATCTGTCATGACCTTGTGTTGACCCTAAAGGTCATGATTTTTCAAAACAGAATGCAGAGTCACAAGGTACAATTTTCAGAAAAAAAATATTTAAAGCAAGAAATTCCCCTCCACCATTGCCCCAAGTCAATGATATAAAATGCCCCACTCCCATGACGATGACAAACATGAGGGCGCTATCTACTTGCCAGCAGCCGTCATCAGAGCTCCTCTTTGGGTGTGTCTCCAGCACCACCCTTCAGGCTTTGCATAAAGCTGTAAAAATCACTCTTTGTCCGGCCACCTTGGTATTCTGTCGGGCTTCCCTTTGTAAAAAGTTTGAAGGTGGGGAATCCTTGGATTTCAAAATTACTGCACAAATCTGAGTGATACAAAAAAGAGAGTAAATAAATTACTTTAGTCTCATCCGAGACACAATTATCAAAACATCTCTGACTTTAATAACTCTCTGGAAAACCATATTTCCATGCAAAGTCCAAAGCGACATGTACAGCAAAAGCACACAAATCAATAAATGAATTTGGCTGTGTTTGGGAAATCTAGTGGCTGCTCATTTTATGAATAATTCAGTAGTTTTTCAGGTCACGCTTTTGTTTATTCAAAGAAATAATGGTGCCACTGCAGTCCTTGCTCAGTTGACACATCTATGTAACTTTTCAAACAACCAATTTTGTCGAGCCCGTGCGATAGTCAAGCAGATAGCACTTTTACCTATGGATGTGGTGTTACATGTTTCAAATCCCACGGGCATATTTTGGCTGTTCTTTTTAAGTTTTAAGTAACTCTTTCTCCTAGTTAGGTTTGTGCTCATTGTGAACATTATACTTGTATAAATGAATGGTTAGGACAACTTTCCTAGCAAAATTATCCAAGAAACTGCACTATAACTTTCCCTGAAAACCAAAGAAAAAAATCAGGGCATTGGCTTCACCAAGTGGCTTCGCTGAAACCAGAACAACCAGTGTAGCTGTTAAGTCTGTCACAAATCCATTTCACAGGTCCTTCGACGAGGCAATTCATCAGTAATGGGTAAATAATGACAAATGCTTGTGTCACAGTTCATTTGAATGGCATGTGACTTGGCTTAAGACTGGATAAATACACCTCCAAGAGTTTGCGACACGTTGGCCAATCACCATGCACGAAATCTGTCAACCCTTTCCAAACGTGCATTGGATCGACAGATTTCACACATTGTGATTCGCCAACGCGTTGTAAACTCTTGGAGGTGCGCTATTGTGTAACACCCGTATTGTACTAGACTTGCATGGACTTGGGATGGATCCCAACTACAGCACTGGACTTCATCTATCCCTGAGCAGATTAGCGCCAGCTTCAGATTTTGGAAACAAATTGGCTGTTCATTATGAGTACAGTGGAGCAAGCAGCTATTGTATACCAACTGTCTGTGCTCAATGGGGCATATACACCTGCTAGTTAGTTCCTAATAATGGTGATACTCATGTCGCATCTCTCTCCATATACAGCTCTGATCTACCCGAGGGAAACATCATTTGCTGACTCACCCCTTTCCACGGTACAATCCACGGCAGCTAACTCCATTCCTTCCTCGTTCTTGAGTACGTCGGCAGTGGCTTGGAAGGCAGGCTTCGCTGCCTTGCAATGGCCACACCACGGAGCGTAGAACATCGTCAGGACATGCTGGTTGCTCTCAGTGAATGGCTTGAAGTTTTCCTGGGTGAGGTGGTTGACTGCGCTGGGTATGTCGCTCCACTTGGGTTCGGGGGTAGGAGGGATGGGCGTGGCAGCTTCATTTGGACTATGGGGAGGAGTAGTGTGGAGAGATTCAAAGCTTATGAATCACAAAGACTATCAGAAATGCAGATTGTATTGAATTTTCTTTTTAGAGTACTGCACGGTTAAATGGACAATGGGTTCCCAAATAAGAATGCTGCCCTCTACATCAATTGCAGATACTTCATCAAACACAAGCACAGCTTCCTGAAATCTTGAAAATCTTCTTACATTTTTCTATAGCCCCATTGCAAAAAAATACCTTTGGTTCTAAAGCCCAACGTGAAAAAAAAATAACTTTGGTTCTAAAACCCAACGTGAAAAAAAAATACCTTTGGTTCTAAAACCCAACGTGAAAAAAAATACCTTTGGTTCTAAAGCCCAACGTGAAAAAAAAAACTTTGCAGAATTCAAAAATTCCATCTTAGAACATTTCAAATAAGGGGACTGGCATTTCCTTCCTATTGTGGTTAATTACCCAACAAAAATGGCAAGTAATGGAACATTTCCGAAAATCCCATGTCAGATATTAGAGTAGAGAGTCAGCAGTCAGCAGTCAGCAACAAAGCATCTGTGGATGAAGGGGGATTGACTTACTTTTTCATAAAGTCCATGATGTTATCTGTTGAACGCCCAGAGACGTAATCATTTGCAACTCCATTCCTAGTGTAAAGATAAAAAAGATCAATATAAGACCATCACTTGATGTGATCTGGGGCTTTGAATTATGGTACACAGAAGCAGCATAGGGTGACATCACACATCACATCACGCCCCCCCCAAGATAAAAACCAACTCTCACTTATTCAGCTAAATGGAGTGTTACGTTTTTTAAGGAGCACACTTTGAACTTTTTTCCGGTCAATTCTGACTAGTATGAATATAATGCATGAAAGCAGTAAATCTACAATCTTTTTTCTTTTCACTTACTTAAAGTACTTTACTGTAGAGGCGCCATGGTGAGGTTGCAGAGCAAGGAAGGTTAAGGGAAAAATAAAAGGGTGTAGGTGGGAAAAAAGGAAACAAGACTCAAATCAATGTAAGCAGTGACCAAATATGACAATATGACATGTCACAACAATGTTGGTATAAATGGGGACCCATTCAATGATGTCAAAGTACCGCCTGACCACACGGTTTATCTGAGATATGCTTTCACTGGAGAAGGCAAGTGATTAGTTATCAAGTGTATTTTAGACGTTGTAAACTAGACACTGGACATTGATCTTAAAAATTATCTGACATTGGCTCCATGATTTTAGCACCTCTAAACACTATATCCATTTTTCTGCTGTGAACTTTAACTATCCCAATTCCTTCAAAATCCAACTAGTTGCTTTGGTGGACTTGTAAAATTCAAGCAGGTGCAGACCAGCCAGTAATACTTTTACATGGCATAAGATGTCCAGTAAAAGTGTAAGTACAAAGGATTTTGTAGGATTTAGGAAGGTTTCCACAGCTAAACAAAAAAGCACAGAGTTTTGAATAAAGAACATTTCAGGAACTGAGTCCAAAATTCAAACTTTGGTAACTTGAGATGCGTAATTTGGAGCTAAGGAATAAGAACCTTAACTAAAACAAGTGTTTGAGAAATGGTCCGAATCCCAACCTATGTCTCGCCACAATTGTCAACTCAGTCTAACCTACTTACAAATTGGGTATCCTCTAATATCATATTTAGCTGCTAAGGCCTTGTTGGCTGTCGCATCCACAGCGGCAAGTACTCCAGGGTGCTACATACATCAAAGAGGACAAAAGGCATTACAATCCCCGTCATCCTTATACTACCCCCCCCCCAAAAAAATCTCTTCTAAAAAAAAAAGAAGACACAGATCCAAAGACCAGAAACGATACAGGAGTAATACTGGTTCATGCACATGTGACATGTTAGTGGCATGATAACTTGTTTGATGATGAACTTGTTTGAATCAACTGGCTATGGCTAGGATTAACACATGCATCTATGGGAAATGGCTACAGCCACTCAACAGTGGCTGCCATATGTGCACATGTTTTTCCACAGCCACAACCTTCTAACATGGCTTGTTTTTCACCTGAATGAATACAAATATCTAGGGTCTATGCGTGGGGACACTACAAAAACCTTTTCTTGCTTCAATAATCCTACTCTCATAATGCATTTCTTTCAGAGATTCATATTCCAACCACGGCAACAGTGGTACCAACAGGTTGTACAGCCTAGGTAGAAATGCCATCCAGAAAATAACTAAGGAAATTGACAGGGAGTTCTCCTAGTAAGATGGTCACTCATCTATGTTCCTTACCCCAGCTTCCTTGAGAAGAGTCGCAGCTTCTGAGTAGGCAGGTTTCATTTTCTTGCAATGACCACACCCTGAAAACAAAAATCGAAAATAATAATCAACCATTTATCCGGACTCTTAGCAAGAACGACTCATTACAAAGTTTCCCCTGTTCCTACAGTATAAGGATAAAGGTCTAGTACCTTGACACCTCAAATGACAATACCTACTTACATGGAGCATAGAACATGACCAAGACCGACTCTTCTTTGTTGATGACTTCATCGAAGGTGCTGTCCGCCAGTTGTAACACATTTTCCCCACCATCAAGCTCCGCCCAGAAATCCTCTACCACAGGTTCAGGTAATGGGGGCGCTGCATCAGGGTTGACCAAAAGCATCATGAAGCGGACAAAGTCAATCTCCTGTAGTCAGGTAGACAGAAAAATGGGGGGAAGCAATGGTTACAAGCAAGGTATACTGTGGAATCCCTGCACAATTTGTACCACCAAATTGGTGACGAACAGGGATTACAACACGTGAAAATCACTACAAATTTGTACCTGGCATTTCTGCAAAGACAATACAGATTTGTGTACATTCTGATGAAAACTGATCATGCATGGTTTGAGCTATGACTCCCACATTTTATCTTTTTAAAACTCTGCTTTAGATTGTTCGCCAATGTTTTTTCCAACAACTATTACAAGAAATGCCATGCAAATGGTCATGTAGAAATTTATGGAAAGCTGAGCCATCAAATTCGACAAAGTACGGTTTGAGCAGGTGTTCAATTGAGTATTTGGAAGAACTCCACCCATGAAACAACTCACCTCTCTTCCTCCACTGTAAGGCACGGGATCTTTACCGTAAACAAAGTACTTGATGGTCGGGTAGCCTGTTACGTCGTACGTCGTGCACATTTCTTTGTTCTTGTCATCAGTGCAATCCACAGCAATGTAAGCAACTTTTAATTCGTCTTTCAACTTTTCAGCTGCTGCCGTAAACTCTGGCTTGGCCTTTTTGCAGTGACCACACCCTGACAACAGTGAATGATTACTCACTTTTGTATTCGTACACACACAATGGCTTGAACGAGTCTGTTGCAGTTGAATATGTATGGAGTCTCAAGTCTCTGTCTGCCAAAGCCAGGGGCTACTGAAAATGTCGCTCTGCAACTTTATTTGGAACTCAAGGATTTTCAAAAACGTGACAATTTGGTACAAAAATGCACCTAAATCTTGGATGAGTGACCATCACGTCAAAGTTTCTTGAGAACTGTGGCATTATTTTTAAAATTCAGCATTGTTGGTCACTAATAATACGGTGCCTGGGACAAGTTAATTGTGGAATTGGCAAGTGGTTAAGGGAAAGCATTAAGAGGTAAAAGTGCTTACAGGGAGCATAGAACATGACCAGACTGTGTTTCTTCTTCTTGGTTACCGTCTTGAAGTTTTCACCGGTTGCGTGGATGACAGCCGTTTCCTGATCACTCCAGCTGGGCTCAGGAGGAGGTGGTGGAGGAGGTTCTGAGGGGCTGTGGCAGGCAACATTAGTGGAGAAAAAGTGTTGTTATGGCCTTCAGATACTGTAGGTAAAAAGGTGTCTCTCAATGGGAGCAGGTCTACAATACTTGACAAACCAAACCCAAGTCCCAAATCGTCACAGCCACGTTTGAATTAAAGGCCGTTGAAAGGATCTTGCACAATACAAACCGATAAGAATCCTCGTCATTTTTCACCCACTGACGTTCATTTTCATCAGGATTCCATACTGAGTGATACATCCCAACAAAGAGTACACAAAATGTTTGACAATAAAAAGCCTTTTTTGAGTCATTTTGTCAGATTCATTTTTATTTGAGGGGCAATATACAGCGTGTGACTTGATTTGAAACACATTGAAGTGGTTTAATAGCCCTTTTTGAGTCTTGAATATAGGCTGAATGAGCATCTAATTTTAAGCCCAGACCCTGAGACCCGTCAAAGTCTACCAAGAGGACTGGGGAAGATATTGCTCAATTACATCGAGCCCAACCACTCCTAATTTACTTGGATCTCGTGGCAGCGTGAAAGTGGTCGAATCATCACACTCTCTCTGCATTCCTAATTCCTTTCTATTAAAAATAGGTTTAATACAGATATTAGAAATGAAATTGTAATAGCAGAGTTATGTAATTAAATTTCAAACATGTTTGATTATTGGAAAATGTCCAAAGAGTGAACAACAAGTGACGTAGTCAAGTCCATTCATAAAAATCAGTCAAAAGTAACTAGATGAATGACAAAAGATTTCCTTTGTCACATTTCACGTAAATAGGTTTGTGGCTTGGCTTGACTGGATGACTTGTAATGGACTTTAGGACTTGTAATAATGGACTGTATGCAGCCATTCAGTTATGTTGATATCCTGATTTTTACAAATTTGGAATAAACCATAGTTGACAGGGATGAGACTTGATAAAGGACTCACTCTTTCATAAACTCCCGGATCTTCTCTCCCGTTCTTTCATTTAAATCCCAAGCAAACTCACCATCTCTGTGGGTCGGTTTAAAAAACGGGACAGAAAATAGTTCATTACTGGAGTATTTGTTTGAACTTGTCAAACTTGTCAAATGAGTTTGGAAGTTTCTCTTAGGTATATACCGGGTATCTCTTTCTCTATATTTCAAATCAGATAAAAGCAACAAGAAAAATGTTTGAAGAGTTTGTCAGAAGTGCAGAACACAAACAAGTGTACACCATGTAGAATTGTTTTAATTCCTCCTTTCATGTTGCTTTGTATTGACAAACAGAAGTATAATAAATCAATTGGAAGGCTAATCGGGCCTACTTGAAATATTTGAGAGTGGGAAAGCCTTTAATCTCATAGCGTTTGGCTAGAGCTTGTTCCTTGGTTGCATCCACAGCAGTCAACACCCCTTCATGCTGTAAACAAGAAAGGAAAGACAAACAAAAAAAACCTGACATGGAGTTTTTTATTGAATTGCGCGAGGGTCAGTTCAAATCTTGCTGCCCGAATCTAATTTATTCACTGAGCACTCTGACATGGGCAGGAGCCTGACTATTTTGCTGTAATTACTGGTTTACACTGAAGTTTCACTTTGACATACATATTTCATTCCAACACTAAAGGTGACAGGAGTTTTCATAATTTGGAACTATCCATCAGAGTACAAGGAAGGAAATTTACAATTGACCATTATTCCATCATCTTCATTCCTATACCATTATTCCATCATCTTCATTCTTATACCAGTATTCCATCATCTTCATTCCTATACCAGTATTCCGTCATCTTCATTCCTATACCAGTATTCCGTCACCTTCATTCCTATACCAGTATTCCATCATCTTCATTCCTATACCAGTATTCCATCATCTTCATTCCTATACCAGTATTCCATCATCTTCATTCCTATACCAGTATTCCATCATCTTCATTCCTATACCATTATTCCATCATCTTCATTCCTATACCAGTATTCCATCATCTTCATTCATATACCAGTATTCCATCATCTTCATTCCTATACCAGTATTCCATCATCTTCATTCCTATACCAGTATTCCATCATCTTCATTCCTATACCTTTATTCCATCATCTTCATTCCTATACCTTTATTCCATCATCTTCATTCCTATACCATTATTCCATCATCTTCATTCCTATACCAGTATTCCGTCATCTTCATTCCTAATACCAGTATTCCGTCATCTTCATTCCTATACCAGTATTCCATCATCTTTATTCCTATACCAGTATTCCATCATCTTCATTCCTATACCATTATTCCATCATCTTCACTCCTATACATTATTCCATGATCTTCATTCCTATACCAGTATTCCATCATCTTCATTCCTATACCAGTATTCCATCATCTTCATTCCTATACCAGTATTCCATCATCTTCATTCCTATACATTATTCCATCATCTTCATTCCTATACCAGTATTCCATCATCTTCATTCCTATACCATTATTCCATCATCTTCATTCCTATACATTATTCCATCATCTTCATTCCTATACCAGTATTCCATCATCTTCATTCCTATACCATTATTCCATCATCTTCATTCCTATACCAGTATTCCGTCATCTTCATTCCTATACCAGTATTCCATCATCTTCATTCCTATACCATTATTCCGTCATCTTCATTCCTATACCAGTACATACTATGTTTTCAGAAAGTTTTACAGGGATTGCCTCGCTTTCAATTCAAAATGGCCAACTTGAAAGTATGATCACCACGTGCTGGTCAAGCTATCAATGTAATCACCATTTCTCCAAAACTATCAAGGGGGAAACTGGGGTTTGGAGGATTTTCATTTATTTAAACGAGGGTAAAGCCCAATCAGATACAAACTGGCCATGTGGGAAAAGACAAGTGGCCCAGAGGCAGAAGAAATGTTCAATTTAAGAGGTGGGAGGAAAACCCCAGCCAAAAAAATCCCCAGGGAGACACATGAAATCAGCCAGGGACTGAAAACCCAATCCACAGATGAGCTTAGGTGGGATTCGAACCCCTGGTCACAGAGGTGGCAGGCGAGGACAGTCTATGCAACTTTACCAACCTGACTCCCCGATGATGAAACTTAATTCTGTGTTAATTGAAAACCTCCAAGGTACTACCCACTCACCCCTTCCTCTGATAACAGTTGAGCTGACTCTGTGTACTCTGGCTTCATCTTCTTGCAATGACCACACCCTACAAGTCACAAGAATAAGCAGTCACATTTACATAATGTATGAATATGCAACCGGCACTGGACCATAACATTCCAAGAGGAGCACTTCAAACAAGAGCATGCAATTCATTCATGACCAAAATTGAAATCCACTCCAAAGATTTGTACACGTACCAATATGTCAAGTTCCAATTCAAAGAATGCACCAAAATGGGCAGATGAACTTACACGGGGCGTAGAACATGACCAGCACTGATGGGTGTCCTTCCACGTAGCTGTCAAATGTTTCATCAGTGAGGTGAATGACCTCGGACTCTTCATCACTCCACTGGGCTTCAGGTTCTGGTTCCTTGGGAGGTTGGGGACTGGTCAAAAGGAATCCCAAAGGAATCACTTAGTACATGTAGTAGTGATAAGCATCATCAATTAACAGATAACTTTTTTAGACAAGAGTGGTACAGGAAACCTGCAGACGGTAAGTCAAGTTTCGTTTTCTAAACAGCTTAACTTAAGTTTAAGGTCATCAATTCAGGAATAAATACACCTCAGACAAATAAAATAGGTATTTTGGTACAGTGCTGTGGCCAAGAAAACATTTAGACTCTGACACAAAACTAGAAAATACTACCAGGTCACAACTCGTACAGAGTTGTGACCTGGTAGTATCACAGAAAGAAATCACTGACATTTTATTCTTATTTGTGTCCAAATCACAAATCAAACTTTTCTATTTTGAATTTCCCATTTGCTTATCATGATGTTCTTGAGACTTAATATGGAGGTTTTCTAGTCCTCCTCCAGCAAAAATTGATCTTAATTTTCCAGTTTTTCTTGATGTTTCAATTCCATTTCATACTAACAAATGTGACAAGTGTCCATTCTATGAAATACATTCTGGTCTTACTCTTTCATCCATTCAATGATGCCACTTTGATCTCTCTCGCCACCATAGTTAAACTTCTGTTGTCCATCCCTTGAAAAAGGAGAAATGAAAAAAAGACAAAATTGTAAAGTATTTTCTTGCTCTGCTGAAATAAATTTTCTCCGTCTTTCCAATTCAGCCTGTACATAACCCTGAGCTGTTAACAAACCCTTTTGCAAGTCTTGACCTCGTCATTTTGGTATTCTTCATTAACTTTGAAAAGCTCTGACTGAGGCCACGCATCAGGAATCATTTCCATTTTATTTGAGAGATTCCATTGGGATAATGTGCATTCCTATTGCATGGCACTAACATGTTATCTTGAGGCAAACTTGAATTCCTAAGTCTGACTGGTCAATTCATGGCAACAAACAGTGTGATACATCATTGTACTGCACGATTCCCATCAAACCCAGAGTACATGTAATGCAGTATTCAAAAACCTTGCATTCAGCTATTTCTATGCTAAAAGCAAAACACACAGATGCAAAATTTACTGTAAATTCAAAGGTGACGCATTTGCGCATAGGCCTCTATGACATCCTTACTGCGTGTCAAGTTTGCTTGCAGATAAACTTGTTATCATGCTCCCATATACTACTCGGCCTTTGGCCTCGTTGTATGCGAACCACAGATGCACTATATTATTCAATGTTCCACTCAGGCTCATGTGATAACTTACATTATTCAGGCTTCTTTAATGGTAAACAGATCAAGACTTGATTCCAAATATTAAAAGCTTCCCAAGATCAATAATTTCTAGGGAGCAAAAAATGATGCAACCAAAAACAGAATTCATAAAACTTTATTTACAACAATAAACATGAATATTAGCAATGTGTTCATGAATACATGAATGTAACATGACTAATGTCCATGACTGTGCAGTTGCAACTTGAAATGTCTCCAATTTCTATGTGACCACAATCCAGACTTCACAATACATAGGCACTGAAATTTGAGAACTGGACATTAATACAGCAAAAAGAATTACATCTCACAAGGCTTTGAGACATTTGATCAAATGCAAATTCTGGGGAAAAAAATAAGGACTGTTCATTAGATCCTCAGTAACAAACAAAGCGTGACTGTGTTAGATTTCACTTTGCCTTGTACTGCTGAATGTTAATGATTAAAAGCCGATAGGCATTGAGTAAGCAAGAACTTAAACCCAAATCCTGGTGTTCCTTTCCCAAGTTCCTTATTAAATAAAGACAGAGTTCCCTACGGGATACTCTCAATTTAAGAGATGCTTCTAGTCATACCTGCAAAAACTTGAGCAAATTTGAAACTGATCAGCCAAGGTTGTCCCACTTACTCAAAATAAATGATTGTAGGGAAGCCGGTGATGTTGTAGGCTGTGCGAATCTCGTAGTTTGTAGGTAGATCAACGTCTACACCAGCTAAGACCTGAAGGGCATAGAAAATGGATTTGAAAAAACAATAAATAACACAAATAGAAATGTTTAGATGTGTGAAGTTGGCAGAATCACTATACCCTAGTATACTCTAATGTGGACGAAACCTTTCAAAAATTTCAAAATGATTTTCTTAGTTCTGTTGCATCCAAAATTAAAGCCGAGTACACTGCCGGCAAACTAGTTTCCTTGCATTCTTCCAATTTTTTTCTGTCCCAGATATCCTCTTACCATTATGCAGTTACTATACGGATCCAAGCTTTCAAAATTGAATGGAAGGCTTGGAGGATGTTTCAAGATTGCAGCTACTTGAATATTACACTTCCAAACAAGACTGACTTACATTTTTCATTACATGACAGCAGGATGCACTGATAAATCCCATTTTACCGACATGACCTCCATTGTCCTAATTACCCCCAATATCAAGTTTACCTCAGACACAAATCAGATTTCATAGCATCTTTTTTATCACCTTGAATCCAATACACACTGAGCTATATCAAATTACTTGGAGTTGCCTGTGCCAACTCAGATGAAGAATTATCATAATCCAACACCAGGGGAAATTAAGAGGTACAGTCCATCAAGATTTATGCCCTGGTATCATATTCATTTGAAGCAGCTGCTACAGCTCACTACAACTATGCAATCCTTTTTTCTTCATTTTTACAAGCATATTAAAATCAAACCTAAAACAACGTATGGTAGGAATTTCTCTTTCTTTGTGGTGGGGGTAAAAATCCATCAAGGACAGAAATAGATTTCTGTTCTACATGTAGTTAATTCAAAAGAATTTATTGGGAGAAAAAAAAAGGCACTGTAAAAGAATCGTTTAGGGTAAGATTTTGGCCCCAGGTCTTTTTAGTACAAGAATTATGCCCATGACTGTGCACATTCCAATCAGAAATGCACAACAGGTAAAGATTTCTTGCCATGTTCTTGCGGGGAACCATATTTCAGACATAATTATTACAAAGTCACTTTAAACTACTATCTTCCCACTTCAGATGATATCACACCGAATCAACTGAGCCCCAAGCACGGCATGTACTGCATGCATTAATTTGTGTCTGGTAACCAGACAGTAAGCTGATGCACATGTTCTATGAAGGTCTAAATGACTTCCGGGCCGTGAGTGATGAGAGTGTAATTAAAACACACAGTCTGGAAGAGTGAGATTGCTTTCTTTGATTTTGATACGAGGGGAAAATTGCAAAAGCAGGCAACGTCAGAGATCACGTCGTCTGCTTGAGTAGTCTAAGAGTCTTGCATTCTGGACTGGTTTTTTAACCTCAACCTTCGCAGATTTCTCTCCATATAGTCAAGTCACCATTTTAACATCTGCATGTACATTTTGTATTGTGGTACCAAAGTACAAGTACATGTAAGCTTGAGTTATGCCTTTGGACAGACCTATCATGTACAAGTCGATTTTTTTGTGAAGATACAATTGCAAGGTCGTTTGCATACATAAATAAAGAGTACATGCACATTGACAGGTTCAAACTAGTTTCTTTTCTTATTCCTCTAATTCTAACGAGCTGAACCTGCCCAGCAGGCCTTGTTTGTCGTTTTATGACACATCTCTTTGGCTGTCTGTAATATCACCAGCTTTATCTAAAAACACAAGTTTCCACATACCACCAAAAACTACAGTTTTGTCATACGTACATGTAGTTCTGTTAAAATTTATTTATCATTGTTTTTCCTTATACGGAAATTGCTGACATGTAAATTAAGGCCTTTTGAGGGAAATCTGTTGACCAAATGCACGTTTGGAAATGGTCGACAGATTTTGCGCATTGTGATTGGCCAACGCGTTGCAAACTCTTGGAGGCGCACTATTGTGAATCGTCCGTATTGATGTTCACTGACCTTGCATTATTTTGTATGACAAATGAATGTTTCTTTTGAAATGAACCAAATAGAAAAAAACAACTTTCTTTATAATAATCCTTCATAAGGTCAAATGTCACTGTTAAGAGATGTTGCTCATTATTAACTTTACCATTCCATCCCAGAAGAAATGAAATCCTACAAGACCAGTCAAAACTCTAGAGAAGAGAAGTCAAACTCACCGCAGAGTCCTTGAGTTCTTTGGCTGCGCCAGCAAATTCTGGCTTCATCTTTTTGCAATGCCCACACCCTGAGCATAATAAATCAATGAATATTAATCATTCCAATTACAAACCGACAGGTGATAAATTTTATGTGATCCACATCTTGATGGTCACAAACAACACTTTGTTACTAAATCCATTACCACACGGCCATAAATTTCATAGAACCTGGCTAACCCACAGAGGACTGATTTGCAAGTTATTCGATGCAACCAAAACTCGTGTGTCAAATCAATTGATTTGTGCCACATTTGAATGCTACAATATTAAATTTTCAGACATACCAACGTACATGTACATGTACGATATGCATGAGTGTTGAAAGACAAATTTCAATTTTGTTACACTGTAAAAGGATGAGAGAATATACAAGGATATGTCCATGTAGCAAGAATTATTGAAGGATAATTTTTTGTAGGACTGCATGTAACTTGTAGGCCTCATTTCCATGGTTTCACAGTGTATTTTGACTGAAAAAAAAATACCAAGGCAAATGTACATGTACAAGGGCACTGCTTGCTGGCCTCCTCCAATCAACTTTTCTCCCATTCAGGGACTCTCAAGACTAGATTCAGAAATCACTTCAAAAATGCAAGCAAAACATTCAAATGAAAGAAAGGTTAGCTTACATGGTGCATAAAACATCACCAAGATTGGTTTCTTCTCCTTGGACAACATTTTCTGCAGCTCCTAGGGAACCAGACACACAAAATCAGAAAGTAAGATACAGAAAAGTTGATGGTTCCCTTTCAATAATCTGATCCCTAAAATAAGGAAGAGTTTAAAATCTTGCAAAAAGTTACTGTTATGAACTATAGGCCCTGAGCTTTCCAAACTGTACATGGCAGGTTCCTCAAAATATGGACCATTAGATGTTCAACTTTGGGAGCTCATTTTTGCAAAAGTGTACAGCAGTGAATTGATTCCCAGTGTCTGATGTAATGAGGGAAGTCATGGCTGATATCTGGAACAATGATGACCGTGTCCATCTTTCAACTTAATTGGAATTAATTAAAGTCTTGAACGTCAGCATATTTGATGGATGTGAACAACCTGTTGAAATCCTAGCCAATAAAATTTATTGAGGAGTGATAATCCCCGCGGATATTTTACACAGATTTATATGTGGTGAAAGGTGATAACATTTACACATATTAAAACCATAATCACGAAATTAAAAAATACCTCTCACAATTAATTAGGTCCTGAAGTCGGCAGTCACGAATGTCATTCGATTCTGTCACTAGTGTCAAAAAATCGACTGCAAAAAAAAAAGTGCAAAAAGCACCGCCAAATCATCATCCTTTTACGACTGGACCGATCACATTTTCTTCAAGTATATTTCCGAAAACCGCAGTCAAAAATACCGATCATGGCAATTTTGTGACTTCCGTCATTCTCTCACCGTGCCGTTAGAATAACGTTTCGCTGCACTGTGGCCTGTTTTACCTTTGACATCAACCCAGATAGTATGCCTTCTTTTTTATTCGATATTAATGAGCCCCTCCACGGAATGGTGATGCTCCGTGATTTTTCTCTTCGGACAAAGGTTTCTCGAAAGAAAATCGGTCATTCTGAATGAAATTTGAAAAAAAAATGACTTCCGAGACATAAAATTTGATTCATGATGAAAATCTAATGCTCAGAGTTGTTATTTTTAACTTAATTTTCAGCGGGGGTATCTCCAAAATAAGCAGCAAAATGAACATTACGCATGGAATGTTCGAGCACTACATGTGACAGCATTTTCGGCATTCTCGTACATCATGCATTTTTGTCAAAATTTTCGAACATCATCAAAATTCTGTCAAATATGACGTTTGCAACGAACATATTGTACTCGTTACACATTTTTGATGCAGCCAAACTTAAAGATAATTTTCAGTGGTTGAAAGGTATAAGACCTGGCAAATATGTTGGTATAGTGAGAGTGATTATCAACGGTAAGAGAATGAAGAGAGCCAATCTTTTCTCATCATTTTCTGTCGATTTGTGCTCTTTTTTTTAATGGCTTATATTTTTTTAAAGTTATTTCTTAGGTGCTTTAAAATACATCAGTTGAAAAATATACTGAATTCTCCTTCTTGTTGAGAGAAGTTTTGAAATCAAGTCCTCTGGTGTAAACACTTTGACGTAAAACTTTAAATGAATTCAACTCCATTTGATTTGCACTGGTAGCCAACCAAATGTCCACCATAAGTACATATTATGCCTAATTATCCCCATATAATCATTTTTATAAATCTGAAGGTGCTAATTTGTATTTTTCTTGATCAAAGTCACTCTTTTACAAGTTTTGAAAAATGACATTTGGGGTTGCATTTTGGTCCATTTTATGAAGACCATGCCACATGTACATGTCACACTCTTCTTTTTCACAGAATAAACAATGAAATTGAACAGCTTGATAATCAAACCCTTCAATCTTTTCCCCCAAGATAAACAAAACTGTAACTGTAGAAGTGCTCATTGGTAATTGAGCATAATATTTGAATGGGTAATAGACCCTTGTGTGTATGTTGAATGTCAAGTGAAACTGCCATATTATGTCTGACAGTAACTTATACCATGCCAGCAATAAATGCACTTCGGGATACTCCTCTTGAACTTCTAAGCTTTATTCATTAGTGTTAGGATCAAGACTCAGACCTTGGAAAAAAGGTTATCAAATGAAAGTTCAGATTCCAGTCAGGCCCAAAGGACATGAGAAAACACTTCCATGCTCATTTTTTTTTAGTGTTTTAGTGTTTAAATGGGATTCATAAATCATCATTTTTAAAGGAAAAAGTTGAAGTGTTGCCAAAATAATATCGATAAGGTCTCACTTTCACCTGAAGGTTTACCAGAAGAAATGCACCGTTATTCTTTCATTACACAATTCTCTTTAATAAAATGTTATTTGACTTGCGTACATTGTACAAATACCCAAATAAAGTCCCTGAAAATTCTCATAAATGATACAAAGTGAAGAGATGTTCAAGAGCACCTCTAAGGAAACCATGTTTTCTCTGATTTTATCTGTTCAAATAAAAATGGAAGTATCCAGATTGCCAAAAAATGCATGTAGCCATTGTATGTAGCCATTGTTTGGCATGCACAAGGGCTTATCCACTACAAACACAGGGCAAAGGTTCCCCTCGTTTTTTCTGTTTTCTCCTCAATGACGCAATCTACATTGAGAATTCGCATCTTGGCATGAACAGAAAAAAACCTTTTTAGCTGGTTATACTTGAGCTCTGAAAACGAATGACACTGCGTTCAATTTGGATGCTTCCATATTTATTTGAAGATATAAAATGCAGTGCATACGATCCTCTACCCACGATGCATCTCTTGTACATGAATACGACAGATTTTCATGTGAGGCCTACATGTAACACTAATCTGCTGCAAGGAAGCACCATATTTATCTTTCTGGACTTATTCTCTTTTTCCACCAAGCCAGAGATTTACTCAACCAAAAAATCAAGAAATACATATCCATTACAGAACTGGACAAGATGCTTCATAGGCTCTAGGCACCAAGAGCTTTGTTCATGAAGGCCCTAGGTACTCTGCTCCAGGTATCATCCCTAATTTCACAAATGAGGTTATTTGGTTGGATTCTTGCATTCCATTTTGACGCTAATAGGAAACTAGTTTGAAGCTTTTCCAAAATGAAAATTCAGAGCAAGACACTTAACCTTGTCATTAGTGTTTTACTTTTTTCACAAGGTATTCCATTAAGGACTCAAATTTCTGCATGTCCCTGATTTTTTCTGGTAAGGACTAGGCATAGAGACTATTGGATAATCTGCCCTGCTCAATTCAATTCTACGCAAACAACAAAGAGCAGAATTTTGTGCCTCTTTCTGTGACTGTTCTGTTGGTATAATCTGTAAAGAGTGTTTGTTTGTCCATTCTGTCCAGCACACTATCGTTTATCTATGTGTACACGCATCACATGTGACCTGCTCTGCAAAAAAGGGTAAAAAGTCGCGCAATTCCAAAATATGTTATGGCTTGTCCTATTTGGAGAGGGCAAAATGTCTTTCAAAATGTGATTTTGAGTTTTTTCCTCTATTAGCTTGTATAACATTTATGTTTTCAGAATTTGTGACTACAAACACGGATACTGATGAATAAAGATGAAAAATGGATCATTCAGTAGGAAATCCTACATAGCATTGTGTTTCCAAGTGCTACACTTCCTGAGCTTTTTCTCAAAAAGTGCTTTTATTGAATCCGAATATGTGGATATACAGATGTCTAAATATCTCTGGAACGCAGTGCACTACAGGGGTCATTCATATATCAAATTGTAGCTTTTAATGTACAGAATCCAGCCATATCAAAAACTGATAACCCGAATCTAGCGACTTATTACCCATTTTTCTAGAGCCGGTCACATATAATATGCAAGGTTCACCTACCTTTCCTGACTCAATGTGTCTGACATTGCCAGCTGTGGGATCCTCCATCCATGGTGCGTCTTCCGTAGGATTATTCAAGAAATATATCATAGACTACAATTGGAATAACAGAAATAAAAGTGCCAAAAATTTTTTAAAACATCAATGATAATTCAGGAAATGCAGGAATCGCAGATTATGGCTGAAACAGAATACACAAAGAAATAATTTGAAATAATAATGTTTGATGCAATGTATGTATTGTAACAAATATCACTTTCAGCATTTCATGTCACCATTTAAAATGTACTGTTAACTTTTTAGAAATTACAATTAAATTACCTTTTTATTCTTCCTTCTGTCATAATCTTTATTGAATTCACCCTCCCTGTTACAAAGAAAGAAGTTTATTTCAGAAAAAATTTTCCCTGATTTTAAATTGTTTTTCTATGGCTAGTATTTATGTAATGATGTAGAAGCTTTTACAGTAGTTTTACTACGACTTAAGCCCAGATGCATATACTACAAGTCAACCATTTATATTCTCTGGAAATTTTCTTAAAGCTACATACATGTATCTCAGAAATTATCCATATATCACTCCAAAAAAAAATCCTTTAAACAACATCTGTGTTGTCGAGCTTCATGTTTGGGAAACATTGCTAAGCTCTGATTCAAGTCCATCTGGAAAGCTTGTGTTACAAATGATTTTAACAGATCTCACAGGGCAAGGACCAAAGTTACCTACGACAAACTTTGAAGTACAGTGCCTTTTAAAAAGAAAACCACGCATATGCTTACTGGTAGTGCTTGAGGACCACATTGCTTGGAGAGACCCTAAATTTCTTGCATAACTTCTTGGCATCACTATAAGAAATTTAACAAACATTAAAGGCTTTATAAAGAACAATGCATCACAATTCTAAGTAAAATGAAAATCAGAAATACAAATTCAAATTCATCTTATTCAGATAAGGAGTGTGTGTTTTGTTTTTTGTCCTAAACCAAGTTTAATTCCATCATACATGTGACACAACTCTCTGCTACAACTGATAAAGGGCAAGTTTTGAGATTCAGCAAGAATGACTAATACACAGGTGTGGTCAAAGAAACGATTGAAAGAGATTTCCAGTGCAAAACTTGCCGCTAAGATGATAGTAAAATCTTACCTAAAAACTCATCACCAATCTCCGCACCTCTTTTTTTCCTTTCTTTTTTTTTTCAGTGGGTTCAAAAATGTGGCAATCATCCATTTTTGAAGTCCTTGTAACAAGCAAAAAATGATGGCATCAACCTTTCTCCAAGTTCTTGATAGTGGGCAAAGACTACAAACCCCTCCCTTCTTGCATATACTTTGTGCTCTTGCAAAGGACAGAAAAGATGGATGACCCTTTAAGAGACTACAGAACTTTTTGCAAGAGTAAAAGGGTGAGCTACAGGTGGTACATGTATGTTAAAAATCACCTGCAGTCAACAGTCAGCAGAGTAGCTAGGCCCTTCATCTCTGAGGCCACATCACCGTAAACATCCATCCAGGAATTGGCATCTTTAGCTGGTTTTTAAAAGAAATCAATGTGAAGATTCTGACAAACACGGCCACATAGAAAGTACAGAAAAGGCAGAATTAAAACGGACATTATTTAGGAACAATGTACCGGTACATGTACGTGTTACTTGTTGTTTTAAATGTTTGTGTCTGTGACTGATATTCAAGAATGACCAAACAAATAATAACAATACATGTTTTGTTCTAACACTGCAAAACTTTTCCCTGAGTCATATCAAGACAAAATTTCAAATATATCAGAAACAGAATTATGGCTGCAACAATGAATAATTGTCTGTATATTTATAGTACAGTGTATGCAAAATTCTGATCTCAACTGTTCATTGATGTATACATACATGTATGTATGTACATAAACAAGTTTGTCTTTGGTTGGCCACACATTTGTATAAATTACCCCAAGACATTTCTCCTGACAATTTACAAATCTGGCAGCAGTCTTGAAACTGCTGCAAAGTGACTCAAGTGAGGTATTCTTTGTACTCAACTGGAACATCTAAACCCATGTACAATGTACCTGTATGTACACCACGTACACTGTGAAGTGCATGCACTGTAATAGTGGCCAGGATGCACAATCTGGAATCCATTCAGATACTACATATATAATGTTGGATTCCAGAGAATTAGCATTGAAGATATACCCTCTCTTCACAGTTTGTATCTAATCTACCCACAAGCCTACTGCTAGAAATTGGGACTGTATTTAAGTATGATAAAGGCATGTATAGTGTGCATGTATCTTATGTTAACCTGTGTGCTGCTGTGCCTTGGGTTTGGGGTCAAACAATGAATTTCTCACCACAAAATGTAGGAGAAGGGACAGTCGACTCCCAACCCTCTCTAAGATGTGGGAGGATATTCTCCCAAGATCCCCACATGCACATAAGTACAACCAGCATCAATGTAAAGATAACCTCACAAATTTATGACTGTTTGTTTTAAGAATTGTCAAAATACACAAAAGATAGCTCAAAACCATTTTAAAATTAAAATTTAAGAAAAGAGACAATGCTTCTACATGTACAATTTCTTACAAATTTTAGTTATCTCCCTAATTTGATAAGGTTAAACCTTGTTGAACACAAATTTTAAATTAGGCAACTGCAAACTGGTGATTCCTGGATTTTAACAAATCCAAAAGTATACTAAGAGTCACAGCACCATCCAGGGATAAGAGGTAAGTTTTGAGGTGTCCGAGGTCATGTTAATGGTCTAGTGGCAGAAATGTCGCATACAAAATTTCTATGTTCACAACTGTCACTGAACACAAGCAAAAAATATGGTATGCACTAAATAATAAAACGTTGCTTCAATTCTTTTCTACTTTATATAATGTACATATATATGATTTTTATACTTACCCGTTTTTGAAAACAAAACCATTACATTATTGCGTGTTCGCAAGAGTTTCTTAAATTCCTTAATCTCATCAACAGGGATGATGTGTTGACTTCTGGGCTTCTTGGCTTCAGACAGACCAGGGAAAACCTGAGTATAAACAAATTGTGGGCAACTTGAGTTTAGTTCATTCTTATCCCGTGACCTGTGGATGCTGTTTTCCTTTTGCTTTCATTCTAACTATTTCAGAACCTTCAAAATCCAGGAGGGACATCAGAAGAAACCAGGCCACTGCCATCTTACACACATGTTCTGTACGTGTATTGGCTTCATACATGGAATGTTGCAAAGAATATATTTACTGTACCACATGGCACATCACTGGTTTCTGCACAGTGGATTCTGAAGTCTTCAACAAGTTTCCATGCAGTTTAATACATGTAGCTTTTCAGGCTGATTCAACATTGCGGTCTCACACCACAATACAGTGTGTACGTTAATTTACAGTTCGGTAAAATGAAGTGTTGAAAAATGTCAAAATCACACATCCCGGGTACCTACACATACATGTACTCGTACACGAACTGTAAAGTGGGCAAATTGACCTATAATCGGCAATCGGTATTCCCCTTAATTACTGCCAACCTGGCAATAAACACAATGCTACATGTAAGCTCCACAATCGCATGATGGATATTTTATACATGCAAACAGTGATTAAACACTCAAGTTACATCTGCTTTTCAGCGGTACACATTGTCCAGTTTACATACACGTACATGTATAAGCATACTGCATAAATTGGACACTGATACATACATATTCCGGTATCCCCAACTTTACCTGTATGTATGCTTTCATCGTACAGGTAGTTTACAGGTTGTTTAGCTGCCCAAAAAGGCACCTGAATAAGCCAATGCCCATGTACAAAATTTGAAGCTTTGCATACAATTGGTAAAAGATGTGTGGCCAAAAACAAGAGTTGTTATGGTTGCACTTTGCAAAGAAAGTAGAAATTCCAGGGAAATATGGATATATCCGACTGGTGGAATGACATGTGGGAAAAGCAGGTGGAAGGACATGTCATGTGGGAAAGGCAGGTGGAAGGACATGTGGGAAAGGACTTCCGACACTACTCAATATACTGAAACAGCACCTTGCAGAATTTCATAAGACAAACTTAGCTTTAAGCATTGGGTCAGTTATTCCCATACAAATACTAGTCCATGAAACGTGAATAATAAATTTGAGGACTTTTGGACACTCAACGACACAAGTTTGTTTGGTTTTTAAAGTTCCCAATTAAAAACAAAAAAATTGATTTAAATTTTGGAAATCTTGTTTTCAATTTGTCTAAATCATGATTTTTAATAACTCTGGGATTTGGCATTCCCAGAAAGTTTAAAAGAACATGGCGCCCACACACACATTAATGTTCAACTTTATTTATTGGTTTATTGGAATGTCTCACGAAGTACCCTGAAACGGGCTGAATCCTTTTATACACAGACTGGCAGGTGTCCTATAAGGTACATGTATCGCGATATCTCGTACCCTGGATGACTCGTACCCAAAATTTCACACCCGGGACAACTCATACCCAAGACATCTCGTCCCCAGGACACTTTGTACCCGGGACAATTCTCACCCGGAAAATAAATGCAATTTTTTCCAAGTTCCAGATAATGGAGGAGAAGGTGTCACTCTATCCCATTCAGACTGTTTGAAGCCTCGGAAGGGTAGAAATAATAGGAAGAAATTAAAATAATGTAGACCAGAACAATATTTACCCAAATAATGGGTTGGGTCAAGTTTTACCTGAGAAGATAGCGGGAATGCATTTTCGTCCCTTCGAGGACTCATCAGCCGCATGATTCAAAAATGAATCCAACTGAATACAGGTATGGTTCAATACTGGGTTGCCAGAGTTGAGGGGCCAGTGTTTGAAAAGAGCATTCTTGATATCTCTGTGTTTCACATGGGGATTGTGCATACATGTAGTCGTAAAGACGAGGGGAAGTTCCATTTTGTTCTTCACTTTGTTTTTGTTGTGAATCATAGATCGTGTTTTTCCATGTTTTGTTTTCATTCTCAATTGGTTCTTATTGGTACATGTACCAAGCAACGATTTCAAACTGGCTTAGTTTTCCGGTTACACACAAAACCGACAGCTGCATTATCAGCAATCAAAAACCGCATTTGATGCTACAGTATAATTCAACTTAATGTCGCCACAAGCTATAAACAAATGCAATTTTCTCTTGGGTTATGAGATGTCCCGGTTACGAGTTGCCCTGGATACAAGATGTCCAACATTCTCTGATAAGTGGGACCCTCCTAAGTGTGTACTGACCACTGTACCAATAGTTTCCGGGCACAGAGCAAGGAAACAACATGTAGGCCTACATAGTAGTTTGCTCCATCCATTACTGTGTCCTTTTCAGTTTTGTGGCGCATAAATTTACGAGACTAAATTAAAATGGAGCGATCACTGTATGAAACTAAGAGCGAGAGATAACATAATTCGCTCTTCAAGGTTGCAACCCATCCTCTTAAGTCTTATTCAACTTTGTCACTATACAATGCTTTACACCAAGTTTGGTGGGTGTGAGCCCTTTCCTCGCGTCTGTCCGGAAACTGGCACACTTCCAGTCCACTTGATGAACAACAGACCAAGAACCTAAATTGTAACGTTAGGTTTACTTTCACAAGACATCATTTCGTTCTACTCTTAGGTAAGCAGTCAAATCAAGCCACTCACCAAAGAGAAGCAAAGGCCCAAGAGAAAAACAAGCCACGAGCACTTGTGGAAAAGTTCCATGCTGGCGCTTATGCGGGGACTCGACCGTGCACGCGAAGCGAAGCCAGGGGAAGTGAAGTTATGCCACGTTCACTAACCCAGCTGCATACCCTCTGTCCTATCCCTATTAAGCGATCAAGGCCACTGGGCCTATCCTGCACGCCGTATTTTCGTAGTACCCGTACACGTAGGCCTACTTCACGCGTGTTGAGTTCATACTCTAAGCCGTTTCGAGCCAACTTGCTGCGGCTACAGTTGCCAGCTGGCAAATGTTACAAGCACACTTCTAGCCACAGCCACGACTTCAACACGACCTGATGAAAAGGCTGTGACAGGTGCTATCAACACCACAAAACTTACAGCCTGCCCCCTCTTGGTCACTTTGAGGAAAACTCTTCGCGGTGTATCGAGTTCATGAACGTTACATACGCGTACCCGTACCTCGGTATATCCGCCCCGTGCAGAAGTGCACCCCAAGTCGGTAAAAGAAAGACAGGTGGTTAATAAGCGGGTTCTTGCGCGCGTTCTGGGTGTACGCGTACTCAGCAAGCTCCGCGTCAAACGCACACGCCCCCTTTTGTTCCTCTTTGAGCGGATATAGGGTGTAGTCGTTAATTTTTTTAAAAAATTGCCATGAGCATGCAACAGTGATAAATATCCCAACTCCAAACACTAGAAAAATACTTTCCTTAGGGGTTCAAGACAACCATCAAATTAAAGCCCCTCTCGTCACCTCTCATTATCCTTTCAAGTTTTAGTGGGTTAAACAACAAGTTTTGAAGATATTTCTATCCAGAGATGATCACCCCGAAGACAATTCAAGTTGATGCCTACATTTCATTGTAACTTTGTAAGGGCCCTGTTTTGTTCAACATTTTCAGAAATACAACCTAGTAGTCCTGTTGCATGGTAACTTCCATCCTTTAGTTCTTTTTTATCTTTGTAAATCATCCAGTCCAGGGGCGCCACCATTCTAAATATTGTAGGGAACTTGCATGGATGCAAATCGTGAATTCGTCAGTGTCAGGAAAGTTTCATAGTTTGGGCCTATTCGTGATTGAGGTCGAGGCTGAAGGAGAAGCGAGCCAACGTGCATGTCAAACAAGAACCGAGTTGCATATCAAACAAGAACCGAGTTGCATGTCAAACAAGAACCGAGTTGCATATCAAACAAGAACCGAGTTGCATATCAACTTGAACAAGAACCGAGTTGCATATCAACTTGAACAAGAACCGAGTTGCATATCAACTTGAACAAGAACCGAGTTGCATATCAAACAAGAACCGAGTTGCATATCAAACAAGAACCGAGTTGCATATCAAACAAGAACCGAGTTGAGTTGGCACTTTTATGGCTATCCATCGCTCCGGCGTATATTGATAATGAGGAAATTTGACAATCTGTAATCTGTAACTGAAAAGGTGTGATTTCGTATTTGTAAAAAATACGGTGTCATTTTTACTAAAACGCCTACTTTCGTTCCCCAAGCTAGTGGCGTTAATTTGTGCCGGAAATTAGGGGTGGGGAAAGGTGGGGGATGGCTTGCCCGGCCATGAAAATTTGAAAAGCGGGGGGGATGACACCATATGACTTCATCTAGAGATCGGTGTTCATGATATGGATAAACATGTAAATGTACATCTGTAATAATGGCATATTTTTAGCTTTCGTTTTTCTTTTTTTTTTGAGTGATAATGAATGCATTTTAGTCGTTGGAGGTCTAAAAAATTCTTCATAATCAGCTTCAATTTTTTGCTCCCCACAAAAGTGGGGGGGGGGGATAATTCAATAGCCCTCCAACATACACATACCAAAGGGGGGTATAAACACCACCATCACCCTTAAGCGCATGCTCCAAACTGACGTAAACTTAAAAAACAAATCATTATGGCATTCATCCAAACAGCATCGAATAATCCTGGCAAGATCAGTGGTTAAATCGATGACCCGATAGTGGCTGTTTGTCTTTTTTCCACTATGTGAGATGCCCATTTCAGGAAATATGATGTCCCTTTGAAAACAAATCTTTCTTTCGCGGAGAAGACCCTCCCCTCCTCGCTTTTGAGTCCCGCCCCCATCACTTCGGAGAAACGACCAACCCGGAATCGAACTCCCCAGCGGGTTGTGAAAAAGAAGAAAGGGGGACGCACGCACTGTAAGCCCTGCATGCCATGATTCTACCTCCATGCCTGATCTAATGCATCTTGGAGAGAAAATATAACTCTATCTGAGAACAAAAGAAACTTTCGACCAGCAAATAAAACTGAATTCTAAAACTCGTAAAAATTATCCCGCTATGTTTCATTTAAGGTGGGATAATTCTGGAGGCATACTGATGTTTACATAAGGTGAGCACCCCGTGACGTATTATTTACCTCGCTTGTTGAATGAGTCATCTGTACTGCACTGTGTCATTGCGATGCCTACGCCTTGAACTTAACTTGTGGAGTTTTAGCTGCGTTTAGCATTCTGAGTTGTCCATTTCTTTGTACGAAACATTTATTTAAAATTATTTTTGTAGTTGTTTTGCAAAGAAAATCATGTTGCTACGATGCCTTTTACTCGCTGTCAGTATCCCCGCCGTTATATGTAAGTAATTTTCCCTGCGTTGTCACATTTTATCTTAAAAATGCTAATTTTGCTTTCCTGTCGCTTGTTTTTACATAGCATCTATTTCGTGAAATTATAATATTTAGTCAGCAATACAAACTAGCAAACGTTAGAACACGGCCTACTGCCATTGTACTAGCACAAGTGTTGCAGGACTACCCAAACTTTTATGTCCAAGAAAGAGTTCCATATACACTTGACACGTTGTTTGCAGAATTTACAAACCCTGTGAACACTACATGTAAGTAAAATGGTGATCAGGTGATCATGCCTGGTGAACATTAAACATGTTGAAGAACATTATAGTTTCTATACACGATGAAGAATGAAAGTTGAGAATGAGACTTGTCAGAAAAATTCTAACAAAAACATGTCTAATGGCAGACTTTGTCGTTGACCGTATAGTTGCCACACCCCTTATTTTACCACTCACTGTGAAAACCAACCAGACTTGACAATAAGTGGCAAAATTACTAATTATGGCCATGGCGGCTGACACTATGAACATCAACAGTGCTAAAACAATGGATGCTCAGTGTGTTTCTTTTGTTAGATGTTCGTACTCCGTAGTGTAACGTTACAGTTAGGTCCTACACACAGTCACCGATATTAGTCTAGCCTTAGTGTTTTTGAGCATGCCTAAGTTAATTTGTCATGTTTGTTTTTATTTTCCCTGCCAAAATTTGACTGACTAGGATATGCATGACATGCTATCGCTTTCTTATGGCTAAGTGATACCAGTATATTATAAGCCTTATTGCTAATACCACCTGAGTGATTTTGCTCAATTGGTCGAAAGGCACGTGAAAAAGGGGCAATGTTTGCACCTTTTTCCTACCAACAATTCCTTTGTAACATTGTACAAAATCACCCATGCAGTACAGTTCGTGATGAGACTTTCCTGTATGGCACTGTAGGGAGAAATTACTGATTTCTTTTTAGATGTTGCAGTTTTAACTCTTTCCTTTCTCCCTTGTAACATTTTGCAAGGTTTAGTAAGGAGATTCGGTACATGTATGAAGCATGCTTCAATTACAGAATAAATTTGGCTGAGCATGAAAATCTGTGCAGCAAGATCAGGCATGTCAGAGCGTGTGGAAATGTGCTGGACGATCAACCCCAGAATTCTAGTGGTATCCCTGATATGATGTGCTTTTACACTAGCATGACAACTGAACGTCCCAGTGTGTTTTAGGCACTTTAATTTTTACCCATGAAAATCTTTGTTTTGTTCTGTAGCATGATTTATGCATTTCCCTGAAATAGTGAATTTGTATCCCTAAATTAAGGGCTAACATTAAATGACTTTCTTACAGTATGACTGGTGCAGTTGGGACTTCATTTCTCTTAAATGCATCCTCCAGAACCACAAATAACGAAATGATTGAGATATCCTGCAATTTGAATTATTAATGTCAGATTTGATGTAAAACAATAAACAGATATATGTTTGTGTATATTTGTGGCCAGGCCTCTGTCGTGTCTGTCATGTCTACATTTTCATTTCACGAAGAGGAGACGTGTGGCAGGGTTAAGAAGTTCTCATTTGATCATTAAAATCCCAAGTTAAATTCTGCCTGACGCATAGAAGTTACCATGGATTCAAACCCATGAATTTAAAACTTAAAATTGTATTTGTCCTTGATTAAATGCCGGTAGTATCAAAATAATGTGTAACAGATTCCTGGCAAAATAATGTTTACACATTTTTTTCATAGTGTAAAAGTTTATTTTCAGGGCCAAACAGACCTTGAAAAATAGCACCTGCCCGACATGAAATTTACGTGTTTTAAAAAGCAAAATAAACCAAAAACCCTTAAACCATCACATCAACATCTGACAGGGATGTGTATTATTACTGCAGGCACATACATGTACATATACGTACATGTACATACATGTACATATACGGACATGGACATGTATGTAACAAGCCCTTTTATGAAATTTGAGACAGTGCCAGATACATGTACATGTTTGGAGCCACTTGGCTAAATGCCAATTTGACATTCAAAGATGGTCACAAGTTAACATTTCATGTAGTAAAAAAAGGGTGTGGGGCTATATGAAAGCTACCTGTACACAAAAAAGTGTATAGGTCAGTTGATATAATCAAAGACTCTCCACATTGGCATTATTTCTTACATGTAGGATTTATATGTACATGTAGGCATGATTATTTGATTTCGCCATACCTATATCTACATGTACATGTACCATACTGTACATACACGTACATACATTTTACTAATGTTATACTACATCTATAATAAGAGGAGACAGCTTTGAAAACTACCAGTATGTAATTTGAGCAATTACAGATACGTGTACCGGGGTATTATAAGGAAGGAATTCCACATTGGACCATCACAATTTACAAATCAGCACTAATGAGTTGACCTAACTTTTTAAAACCTGTTCCCCCAGGTAGTGAACACCTTTCCTTGCTCCTCCCCCATTAGAATCAAACGGCACACCTTGTTAAATGTCATGATGTTTAATGTGGTCCAGTACGGGATCCCTTCACTCCAAGGCTCTGTGTTCAATGTAGAAAAATGTACACAAAAAAACAGTTGTCCATGTGGCGTTACGTGCAGTGCAAGGGAAATGGATGAATGTTTGTGCTTAAGGGAAATTACTCAAATCCTGTTTAGGTATTGAAATGTCACATTATACAAGTACATGTACACCTCCACATCATTCAAAATTACTAGGTTTAGAAGATCAAGGAAATTAAAGCTTTTAGGGTTACGCACATTCTGCGGGTTACAGTGCACGACTTTATTATTCTGCCTCCTTGTAAAATTGGAATTAAACTCATCAAAAATTAGTCAAGTACATTGTTTATATGTACACATGTATGTACGTGTATGTAGTTTGGAAAATAGTGCACTTGATATTCTAAGAATAATTTCCTGTGCAGTGGGAGATTTTGAGAGATTGCAGAATGTTCCAGAGTTCCAAGCAAATGGGGTTAAAATCAAGTGTCAGTGTGGAAATAACACATTGTATCAAAGCTTCAATGTAGAACAAAAGTGATTGGGTTTATTCATGTACGTGTATTTATCAATGTTTGTTATATTCTGACCTTTTTGCAGATGCCGAGCGCTTAGGCAGGTTCATCAAACATTATGACACACTAAGTTACGATTCTAATGAGCTTCATTTGAAGCATGAGAGAGCCAGACGCTCAACATCAGCAGAGAGCTCTGTCCATCTGGATTTCACTGCTCACGGGAGGTGAGAACCTAGTCCGAATTTCCAGCAACCTACATGTAGAAGCAGTTTTTCAGGGGATGGGCAGGAATTCGGTGGCCTTGGATCTCAGCCATGCAGTGATAGATTTTATTGAAACTTGGTATTTGTGTAGACAATGCCATGATTTGCACATCACATGCACATGTAGTTACCAGTAATCAAAACCACTCTGGTCTTTAATATTGCACACTAAATTGTGCCTCTTCATGAATGATTGTTTTTTCCTTATGCGTCATTTAAATACAGTGTTTTGGCACCCTACCATGCCTACAGCCAAAAATTGGCATTTTACAAGAACAATACACTCGTTTTATTTTAGTTGGTAGTAGTATACAGTTTGTGAAAAATATTACAAACTGAAAAGGGTCCAGCCCAATAAAGAGTTTATGGTGATGGTATTAGGAAAATCTGTGGTGTAATTTGACAACCAGGATTAGAAGTCATTACTGGAGTGGCACAACACTCATAGACAGGTGTGAGACACACATTACTTGCCTCTTCTGGCAGTAGGCAATTCCAGTGACCGTGGTAATGCCATAAATGGTTATTTGCAACGGCGGTGAGCACCGTGACAGCTTTTTGTACTGAGCCACAGTTCCATGACAGTCATTCAGTGCAAAAATCAACACGCTGCTTACCGCCATTGGAGGGGGCCATCAGGAATGTCCAGTGAAATGTCAGTGGGTTCATCAGTACATGTACAGTAAATGTACAATGTAGGATGTCATGATTTGTCACATGCCTGCGCACGTCAAGTTGAAGAATGCATGTGTGAGTGCAGTAACACCACAGTTCTAATATCTCCTCAAATTACACTTGAGAAGGGGTCAGTGCGTCTGCTCAAAAGCTTTTGCAGTATACATGTATAATACTTAGCTTTTGACGTGACTTTGATGTGCTAGACTTGCAAGAACGAAGGCATATTTTTCAGTGATTCCAGGGAACAGCATTTCAATTTCTCCGTTCTCAAGAATTTCCAAATCAGTAGTGTCAGTAATTTGAGGGGAACACAAAAGTCTGGGACAGTCCAGGACTACAGCCTACAGGTACATTCCCCTCAAGTCTTGGACAGTCCAGGACTACAGCCTACAGGTACATTCCCCTCAAGTCTTGGACAGTCCAGGACTACAGCCTACAGGTACATTCCCCTCAAGTCTTGGACAGTCCAGGACTACAGCCTACAGGTACATTCCCCTCAAGTCTTGGACAGTCCAGGACTACAGCCTACAGGTACATTCCCCTCAAGTCTTGGACAGTCCAGGACTACAGCCTACAGGTATATGTTGTAATCAGACATCTGAGAGCCCCCCCCCCCATTTCCACACAGTGTAAGATACAGCTGTAGCAATGAGACTAAATTGACTCATCATAAAATGTTCATTCATCAGGAAACAGTTGTGTGGAGAGCACTGAATTTAACTCTCATCAAGGATTTCATTGTTACTACTAGTAAAAGTAACTTTGAAACTTTCTGTGGGTGCTTGGCAGAATCCTGCTGTACTATAATTGCAAGAAGTGAAAATCATTTCAGTGTACAGAATAAATCAATAGCAGTCGGGGGAACTCACCAAAGTCTGACATAATTTGTTTTTGTTTTTGTTTTTGAATAGAGGCTTGAATGACCGGAAAAGTCATTTCAGGAAGTGTACTGGGGAGCATATCATGTCCGTGAAGGTGCGCGCATTTTTGAATCTGTGTATTTCTATTGGCAGTTTCATGTACGGCAGCATGCTGAGAGACTTCAAAGGCGCATGTAAATTGAACACTGACCGTCAAAAATCACATGACTGAAAATCCTCTATAGGCTTAATATACATACATGTACATGGTACCAGTGCATTGTACATAATACCTATACCTGTAAATTATCCCAATATTGTGCTGCATTTGTAATGGCTGTAATCTACATGTACATGTACATGTACATGTAGATAAGATATTTGCATCAAGCGATGACAACATGTACATTTTACATGTTGTTGGAAGTAACCACATACCCCGGTGCATGTACATGTACATTGTGCTATTATCTATATTCCATTTAGCTCAATGGAGTACTGTGCCATAAAGTGTAACCGTTTACATGGACATGGACGTGATATATCAAACCATGCATTATTACCGCTAACACCACACCCATCCTTGCGCACATTAAAGAGTCAATAGATTTGCATGGTGGTACATGTATGCAATATTCGGCCAACAAATGTACGTACATCACCTGTTGTAACTATGTTTATGGCTAGAAAGAACACCAGGGTTAATCAATAATAAATGGCTTATGTATACTGCACTTACATGTTCATGTACTGCAGGGACTCTTGCAAAACTGTTTATGGTGTAGGTCTTTGAGGGTGGGGTCTGTGTTTGTTTAGAGTGGGTTAAAGTCAAATTTCATGTACATCATGTACATGTAATCAGTGAAATCACATACATGTCCATGTAGACGTACGTGCTATGCCATTCTTTTGCATTTTGCATGTACTCGTACATAGCTGCATGTACAAATTATTACCCGCACATGTAAATGATGGGATTTTTGCTATTGTATTAGCATTCATTTAAACTGAGTTCCCACCTATCAACTGCACATTGCATACAACAACACTTCTAACTACATATATATTTAACTGTGTACAAACTAGTATGTACATGTATGAACGTGCACATGTACCAGGTATGTACAGGAAGAATCTGTCTCCAATTTCATTTTAGTTGACCGGAAAGATTTCACTGATTTTGTCAATACATGTGTAAGTTCATTGTTTCCTTTTCAATTTCATATTTGGTTAATTGATCAATAGTTTTCCCCTATAACTGGTAATTTCACACAAGGCCAGTTCACAATATTAGCAGCAGTCTGCCTTGAGGATTTTTTCACATAAAGGCCTTAGCACTTGTTTAAGTAATGCCCCCACAGCTTGAAACAACCTGTCTTTGTGTTCTTCCCACTTTATAAATCATCTCACTTTTTTTTCTTTCTTTCTTTTTTTTAGAACATTTGAAATTTTTGGTTTCCATGTACTTCGTAAGTAATTTTTGGCCATTCTGCTGTGCCTTCTGAAACAAAACCTTTTTTCACAAAATGGTTTTCAATACATCTAATAGGAAATTTATCAGAAAAATCACTGTATTGAACATCAATAATCAATTAACAATTGATACTGCATATGATACTTAAGGCCTATCACGCATTTAACTAACACTGTCCTTTTTCTTTTTGACTTTTACAAAAAACATGTAAGATAACTTCCTTAATAGATATGTATTACTATGGTGCTAGTGACTTGACTTTGCATTCCTAAATTCATCAAAAATGGAGATTTAGATCTGGATGAATGTTGGTTGGTGCTCGGAAGAAAGAACTTTTTAAAAAATGAATTATCCATGTACATGTACATTTACATGTATGTAGACATTTTTATTGCCTAATGTCTGAAATGGTTCATGGACGAGACCTCTGAATAAAATGTGATTTCCTTGTTCTCTTGTAATAGATCATTGAAATCTACTGCACTGGGTGTCCTTGTACATTGACCTAGGCACTGCCATCAGAAAGCATTGTTGTAACCCCAAAGCCTATGTGTACATGTAGCTTTATCATGTTGCTAGTGTTACTGTGCCATACCCTTTACCCTGTGCCTGTATGCACATACACGTACATGTACCAGTACTGTGAAGGTATACCGTATGTACAAACAGTACATAACATTGGTAGGCCTGCACTACCATACATGCACCTGTACATGTCTTTTCTACAGCGCGTACATACATGTACAGGTATGCTTTGACACTGGTGCTCATTCAACCATAAAAGGTCAGCTATATGTACAGTGTATGTACATCTGTGCGACACTTGATATACATTGCACTAGACTCATGTTCATGTGTGAAACATACAGGTACTGTACGTGTATTATTGTCTGCCTGCATGTACAATGTACATGTATGTACGTCAATTTATAGATTCCAGGTCCAAGTCTTTGTTCACTTGATGGGCATGATACATGTAAACAGGCAAAGAGTACCTTAGCCAGTCCTTTTATTGCATAAAAAAGGATTGAATACGGGACTGTAGTTTACCAGTAAAATGATTGCATACTGTATATGTGTATATGTACATTATACAATATAAGCGTACTTGCATCCATGCTTCTTATGCCCTTTGTTAGGAAATAACACGTAGTAACTTGATCTTATCCTTGTCAGACATGCACAGCAGTGTCCAATTTCATTTTCCTTTGATTTTGGGTTTGTGAAAAAGAAAGAAGTATCTTAGTAATTCCAAAGCCAACGTTTAGTATCTGATGGATCTGGTTTTGCCGAGTGGCAGAAATGAACTTGAAAAAGCTTCATTTGAATTGCTTTTTATGAATAATTAATTTTATGTTGTTAGTAAGTACCACAAGTTTAATTTGTTACCTGAAACAACTCAGCATGGGACAGAGTTGATAATCCACTCTGCGTTTTACGCAAAGTCAATTTATTAAGCTCTAGCTTTGTTAGTTTTAGCATTTTAAAAAGTTGTATAATTTGTTTCTCAAAATTAAAAGCAACGTGATAAATTTACTAGTTCAAATTTTCTAACTTGTCACCAATGTAACATGTATCTATGGTCAAAAAAGCAGCACCATTTATTGAACTACATGTATCACATCTTTTCAGGGATTTTAAACTTCGGCTTATCCGTGGAGCACCCCACCTGTCCCCCAATCTGATTGTAGAGACAACAGAGGGTGCGAGATTCCATGAACCAGACTACCTGTATGTAGGCCAACTAGAAGGTACGTCAGTGTAGAGTTGCACAACGGTGCTGTTCAAACCTGAAAAGATTGCAGTGTACAGATGTAGTTTTGCCAAGACTTTAAATGACATTTTCCCCTTTTTTCACAGTGAATTTAGTTTAATGTACATACCCTGTACAAGTACATGTACATGTAAGTGGTGATTTAGTTGAAGACACTCGCATATACGTAACCTGCCATAATCATGACAACAAATCATGGTCGATTCTGATGTCTAGAAATGTTTTTAAACCATTAACTCTCACTGCCCAAATTCAATTTACGTGACTGTGCATGGTTCTTGGTTTTAAGTACATGTTGTTCTGATGATTTGATTCTTGGTTTTAAATTTTGCTGGATTCAAAATATGTGTACCAATACCTAGCTATTCATGTAGAATCCTCTAAGGAGGGAGAGTCATTCTACTTCAAGTCAAACTTCAGTCAGCTACATTTAGACGTTGTATGCCAGAGGTATATTGTTCATGTTGATGAAACCTCTCCTTCCTTCGTCTACGTCCCCTGTAGGTGAGCCTAACACCAAGTGCCATGGATCCATCCTCAAGGGTCTCTTCTCAGGAACCATCTATGCAGACGGCGACACCTACCATGTGGAGCCAGCCCACAGACACTTTGACAAGCCCACAGAGTTCCACTCCGTCATCTACAAGGGTTCGGACGTGGAGCATCCACCCGATGGAGGCTGTGGCTTAACCAGCAAGACCATGAAATGGATGAAGAAGGTCCAAGAATCAGCCGTTGAGGAGGACAGCCGTGACTACGTGAAGAAGGTAGTTGATGAAATTGCAGAGTCTGTTCCACCTGTTGAAGTTGCACCTGTACTTGTAAGGCCAATTCATTATAACCATCCAATTTTATTTCATACAGATACAAGTATGTAAAGTACTTACCAGATAAAAGGACATTCAATGTGAGTTATTTTAGACTGAGTACATACTTTTCTTGATGGCATATTTGATCCATCCAGACAGCTCCAGTCCTCCTGAGCCAGTTGTATTGGTGTTCTGAACCGCACAACATTTCTAAGGAGCAAAACATTCAGGCATTCCAAATGCTTGGCTGTATGCTATGTATGCTATATATTTATCGATGGTCCTTACTGGCAGATTTTAACTGAGCACATAAATTCATGTGGTAACATTTTGGAAACTTGTTCCTATGGTTCAATCAAGGCCACTGCAGAAGCTTGTCAAAGGTGCTTGAGATCATGTTTGGAAAGACAGAGAATTGTAGAGGATGCCAAATTCTTTTTTTTGTCCAAAAACAACTCAACTTGCCAAGTGAGGACATTTGAAAAAAAATACAAAACCCTATTTTATCACATACATGCACATATGTATTTTATTATGTTTGTTTAAGCTAATAGAAACCCGACTTCTTGTTTTTTACTGCTTGAAATTTCATTTTGTCACAGGGTTCTACTAGGCAAAGTGGCCAGACTGCTCATGATTATAGTCCCAGGGAAAATATATACGCTGACCCCAAACATCGCCGAACCCGACGCCAGACGCCACTCAAGAACACCTGTAATCTGTATCTCCAGGCTGACCACACGTATTCTGCATTCTTCAATCACGAAGACTCGGAGGTCATCGCTCAGTTCAATAACTTTGTGGCTGCCGTCAATGCTATTTACGGCGCCTACAAGCTTGGCACCTACAATGACGTTGGGTTCTTGGTGGACAGGATTAGGGTAAGGAAAACAGTGGACCTTACAGTAGTATGTTAAGAGGTGACCACAGAGGGGCCAGATTTTGGTTGGCCATTGCAGAAAAAAATCAACACCTGTCCACCTAATGGTATTCATTGAGACAAGGACTTGGCCCCTTTTTTTTTCCCTCAGTGGATGTAGTTGATTCAAATTTTGGTTTACTGGAATTTGTCCACATTCGGTTTCTTAGATCTATTTTTATTTGCGTACTGTTGCACATGCATAGTGGAATACTGTTCAATTATGAAGCTGAAAGCCTTTTTGATACACTTGATCATCTTACAATTTTGGAATGAATGACTTGTGGTAAAAACCCAAATGACTGAATAAAAGTGGGACTGACACCCTACAAGTCATTGCTCTATCAGCCCAGCCTAAGCACTGCTGTAGATGTTGACAGTTTGCCTTTAATGCTTCGTCTAGGATTTCCAGGACTGCTCGACCTACCCTGGCTCAGAAAATTTAAAAGGGAGGGATGTTAGCAGAGCATTGTTGAACCTAGAGTACAAATGAAATTTAAGAACACTTACAATTTTAGACCAAAGTTTGTCATAGGATGCCTGACCCACTTCCACGTATTCAGTGCAAAGTGAAGTACATCTGTTTGATGATGATAAAGATGAATGTTTCATTGTTTCAGAGTCTGGAACTGTTATGACAGTTTTTATTCATACTGATGATATTACTGACTCCTTATTTTCAGATCAATGGCACCAGTGAGAAAGCTGACCCTACAAATCCTTTCCGATTTGAAAACATTGGTGTGGAGAAGTTTCTAGACCTGAACTCTCTGCAGAACCATGATGAATATTGCCTGGCCTATGTGTTTGCCAACCGTGACTTCAATGACGGAGTCCTCGGACTTGCCTGGGTGGGATCCTCGGGAAGTAAGTCTAATAATGTGTCAGTTTCTCTAAACGTCTCAGAGATAGGATTCTTTTGGGTCAAAAACGTCAACTTTCTCAAAAAGGAATTAATGTACAGTCTTGGAAAATCCTTTAAAAATCCAGGGGGAACAAAAGGTCCCGGAAAGTTACGGAAAACTTGTGAAAAAGTTGGAAAAAGGATGTCCTTAAATCCTGTTGTCAGAGGATGGAAAGGCATGGAAAATTCATGGAAAATTCATGGAAAATTCATGGAAATCAAGATTATGGGAAAGTTGTGGTATTTGGTTTTCAGATTTGTGTGGGAACCCTGATATAGCAGTGAACTTTTTATATACAGCCAAACATTACACACTGATTGCAGAGCGTTATTTGGAACAGTAATTACGACAACATTATATTTGTCAAGCCTCAGAAGTTTACCCAAGAGCAGTAGTTGCGACCACAACTGGCTATGGAGAGTGGCCAGGCTCAAGTTCAACACTCAATCCCTCTCTACAGACTTATCATACTTTGTGCATGTGTGTACAAAAACAAATGGAGTTTAACGAGTTTAAATGTCAGCCGGAGGTGACTCAAGGCACACCTGATGTTTGAACCCATCAGCCGTTCCTTTACATGTATGTACAGATACATGTACATGTAGCAAGATCATGTTTACGCCTCACGAGGTGTAAAGTGGTTAAAAGTAAATCAGGACTTTTAGCCAATCTGTTGCATTTACTGTGATATTTTCTCAATCAAACCAATCTGTGCTTAGCACAGATGCGTTGTGCTTACCAACAACTGGTTACCTGCTTAAATGTCCCTGATTTTTGATATCCGTGACTGGTTTTCATTGTTCATGAAGTATTTGTGAATGTTTTAGTTTTTTGTTAATTTGCTGATTAGTGTTTTTCCTTTTTTTAACCCTAACCCCCAAGGGTTGCTGGCTCTAACCCCCTCCAGGGTTGCTGGCCCTAATGTTCCCCATTCACACAAAGTTAAACACCCATATGGGACTTTGTGCATGGAGGCTGTTGGACTTTGTTTTTCTGAGGTATGCCAAACCCAATGCAAAAGCCAGCTGTTATGGGCCTACCAGACCTATCCCCACAAAATTAAACACTTTACTACTGTGTAATTCTGTGTGGTTGGGGAAGGTTAGGGTTAAAGGTTACATGTGTTCATGTAGTTACATGCCCCACGTACATGTACATATAACACATACAAAGTTCCACAACTTGTCTTACATTAGTAGAATTCTTGTCATTTCCAACTGAAGTGCAATTTGATTTTAGATTGGCTGTTTTATGGTTGATCTTCATATCATTTTTCAGTTTTTAAACAACATCAGGCTTACACGTACATGTATCAAGGCTTTCCTTTTAAGGACTCAGAAATTAGTGTCTTTTTATTAAAAACAGCTGAATGTTTATATTTTGTCATAGTTTGTATTTTTGTGTTCTACATGCACACCGGCCAGCCGACCCCGGCAAGCTCGGTGGTCGAGTGGTTAAGACGTCTGCACTAGTAAGCAGGAAGTTGTGGGTTCGAGTCCCACGCGAGTAAGCTTGTGACTTTTTTCGCAAGCTCTCGGACAAGCACTGAGCATACAGTGTTTATTGATATATACGCTGGGTAAGGGCAAAACCCGCTGTATAAATTAACATCTCCCCAACGGAAAAATACATCTTGATAATACATCTGCATACTTATTATCTCTGAATATCAGTCCATGTGCATTCACAGGTTATTCCATTGGAGACAAATTCCTCCAAGGACAGTTCATACAATTAGGATTCATCATAAACCTTTATCTACATGTAGTTCGGAGCATGGGTAATGCTTATTGATTACTGGCCGTGAACCTTCAACCCTGCCATTGTGAAGACTGCAGACAGTGTGTTAGCTGGTCTCACCAGGCTGTCTAGTCAGGCACAATCTGGCTGTCTGATTGAGGCCAATTACATCTGTAACAACTGCCTTTGGAAAATGCCATTAGCATGTTTGTACAGAGGCTGTGTGTCGGTAGCATGTGCATGTACATGTATGTACCTACATGTACATGTACTTGTACATAAACCTGTTCATAGAAATACTGGAAAAGATGGAGATGGTTCATTCTTTGTGTGTGTTCACTTAATGACTTAATCTATTCTACTGTAAATTGCAGGTATCGAGAAACTGTACTGTGGGTCATTCAACACACATGTACATGTAAATGTCCACATACCGGTACATGTATAAAACGTACATGTACGGTACATGAAGGTAGTGTGTCTAAGTCATTGCTTGTCAGATTGCTGTAATGTTTGAAGCACTCTTTTCTGTCTAATTGCTGTGTTTTTACCTCTTACATGTACATGTATGTATGGTACATGTATATCAGGGTAATTTTGAAGGAAATGTATTCAGTCAGAAGGTTTTAAAATTATATCTATTCTTTTATCAGATGTTTATTATGCATCTGTTGTGTGGTGAACAGAAAGGGTTATTTATGACAGCCAGAATTGAGATTACTAGTATTTAGGGGTGCCTATCATAAGTCTGACGCCTCAAAAGTCTGAATTTTTGGAATAATGAGGTGTCGGATCTATGGGCAATTTTTATTCAGCGCTCATAGGTCCGACGCCTCATAAATCCGACGTCAGACCAACGAGGTGTCAGACTTAGTATGAGATGTCAGTGTGATTGAATGTGAAACACAGAGGAGTGCGGGCCCGCGCAATGAGTTGCCCGTGAGCGAGATTCAACTTTGTTCCCAACTCGTGCCCACAGTACTGACCCTGTTAGGAAAACTAAATCAAGCAGACTACCTGCACAGTTCGTACACTGGTCCAGTATTTTTTTAATCCAAAATACCACTACGTGTAAGAATGATGTACATGTAGGATACTTCGCTAAAGATAAGCATTTTTTCGACTGTAATACTTTTGAAATTTAAAATGTTTGTATGTGTCATAAATACATGTAGTACACCATACTTGACACCGGGAACCGGTCTTGTTCCTAGCCCTGTCTTCATACGCTCATAATGATCGTCAAATCAAACATTGGACTTTCGAGGAGTCAGATTTTTTGAGAGGTTGGATCTATGCCATGGGCCAAAAAAACTGTTGGACCATTAAAAACGCATTTGTCAGACTTACCGGTATGAGGCGTTGGACCTACATGTATGAGGCGTCAGAATTAGGAGGCGTCGGACTTACGAGCTGACCTCTGTTTGAGCATTTCCTGGGCAACAAGTCCATTATTTCATATCAAAATATAGATTTTGTAGAATTTTGAAGGTTTCGGGGAAATTAGAACTCTGTCACTATTACTCTGCATGGATTTAACAGTTACAAATCTATCCACAAGCTGTTTATTGAGAAAGATCCAGGGATGGCATTTTCAGGTGAAAATTAATTTATGACTAATTCCTAAACCTGCTATCAGTGCATTAATTGTGCTTATTGACAGGGTTAGGAACACTGGTAAGATGATAAAGTTGTTAAGTTACATGTACATGTATCCGGTTTATAAGTGTGACGTAACTTCAGTTCAAACCATGCCCAGTGCACATAGAGTTACACGCATTGCTCGCTGTTTACATGGAACCATGGAACCAGAAGTTGACACGCAACCTCAGCGACCGTTCAATTGGAGTCTGCAAATCCTGGCACGTCCACTTGTACATGTATGACAAAGTCACTAACGAATCGGATATTGCTACTGTTTTTCAGTATAACAGATACGTGTACAGGGGGTGCCTTGGAGAATACACCGGGCAGCCCCGACCCTAGGGATAGTCATATGCACTGTGTTAAACAAGTGAGACAGTGGGGATGAGGTTAACTCATAGAAGCTAATCTTGCGAACAGGTCAACAGAAAGGCACGCAGATACCTCTGTGGCAAACTTCACTCTTACTACCCACACTAATCAGACCCATTTTTCATTTATTCATTGTTGTTTTATTTGACAGGTACCTCTGGTGGAATCTGTGAACGTTACAAGCAGTTTAGCAGTGGGTATCAGAGCCTCAACACCGGAATCGTCACCATCAAGAATTATGGCTCCCAGGTCCCGACGAAGGTCACAGAAATCACTTTTGCCCACGAGATTGGCCACAACTTTGGATCACCTGTGAGATTCTGACTTACATGTACTTTCAGCTTGGGTTCAATACCGGTACATAGGGACTGATGCTGGCTTCAGCATAATCTGGTTACGGCTATACATGTTGATGGAAAATTTAGATCCTCTGCTCTTTATGTAGGAAAAGTCCTAGGTAAAAAAAACATCTCCAAGGAAATACGCTTAGATTGAGAGAGAGAGAATTTCAAGCTAACATACTGTGGGCTGTTAACTCATCTATGCTTGCAATCTACTTTCTTATGAGGGGCCAATTTAAACCAGAGATGCCAGATTTTTGGCTTTTTTCATATTTTGGGAGAAACATTAAGGCATTTCATCCCTTTGCATGCTGGAAGGGAAATGCTTGTTTTGCAGGCCTGACATACCTGAGGAAAAATCAAAGAAAAAACAAAGGGAAATGAAACACAGCAAGACCAAATAACACACACGGTATTGCATAATATTGGGAGTTGAGCTTGTGTTGTCTGCTGTAATTTGTTGCCAGTTTCTCAACCCTGAAGCCAAGGCCCACTCAAACCCCATTTCAATATCTTCAGCAACTTTTGTTCTGGTACATTTTTATCTTTTGTACAGCATGACTACCCAGATGCCTGTCGGCCAGGTGACTTCTCAAATACACGTAGTCAAGGCAACTACATCATGTACGCCAGTGCCACGTCCGGTGACAAACCCAACAATAAGAAGTTCTCCGATTGTAGTATTGCCAACATGTCAAACGTCGTCAACGCCAAAGCCAGCAGATGCTTTGTCTGTAAGTGAGAGACCGATCGTGATAACGATAACGAATAATAATGATCATCTCATGATAGTGTCTCTTGTCATTGTGAAGCATTGGCTAATCATTTAACCAACCTACAGAATATCGTAAGCTATCTAGGAATCAGTGAATCTGAGTGCCCTGCTAAAAGTCAAATGTGAGAGCAAAAACTAAACTAGTCCATATCGTGTCTGAGTTGAGAGTGGTACTTTCAACACTATGCTGAGGACTAATTACTGTAACACCTACGGCTCTTTAAAAAAAAGCATGCAGAGAGACAATGGTGCAGAAGTGATCAATTTAGTTCAGAGGAAAATTCTCTGAACACGTCGTGCAGTCAGATGGGGCATATAACGAGAAAAAATCCACTTTTGAGGATTCCAACCGGGACCACAGAGATTGTGGGGAGTAGAATAACAGTTTGCTTTTCCTTACAGATGAATCTAGTGACTATAGTAATGCTATCGCTGGTCATTTGTAGTGACCCCTGCCAGTGGTGGCGAGCATTGTAATGACTATTACTGGAAGTCATTCTGTGACCTTGCCCAGGGCAAAACCCAGCACAGTGCTTTCTGTTGTCAAAGGAGGAATGTGCATTGAAACATCACTGGGTTTGTCTATGGCCAGAGAGCCTGTCAAGATTTGAGTATGATGGATGACCAGCAGAGAGGTCAAGAAGCTTTGGATGATCTCGGTCATCTTGAAGTGTCACAAGAAGCATGTCTTTGTCCTAACCTGTGATTTACATGTTGCCTGATTGCAGCCTCTGACCGACCTGTCTGCGGTAACCACATCTTGAACGAGAACGAAGAATGCGATTGCGGTTACGACGACCAGTGCACCGATCGGTGCTGCAATGCAAGACAGTCAGCCAAGTCAGCAAGCGAGGACGTTAATGCCTGCAAGTTGGCTACTAACGGTGGTGTCAAAGCCGTATGCAGGTAATGTCAACTGTTATTCCTACAGGGTATTGTGAGTGACCCACAACAACAACAAGTCTTGTGAGAATAGTTCAACGTTAGTATAGGCGAATCTCATTAATAAGAGGTCCTTCGGACTTGGCAAATTACCCTGTTGTAACAGAAACGTTGTATCATCAGGAATGAAAACAGTGAAAAAGAAAAGATTGGGACCTAAACATTTCCTTCTTATAAGCAGGATCTTGTATTAACCCCTTTATGGTGGGATTTTTTTGACCTTGCCTACTAGACTGCGGTATGCCCTGTATGCAATGCCCTATCCACCAGCAGGCCGACATTGAAACTGCAGGTGCATCATGAATAGAATGTATGTGCGGTATGCACTAATCCTCCCGCTGAGCCGCAATGTTTGCCATCTTCCAGCACGAAGGGGTTAACATTGCTCCAATTAACGAGGCTCAGCTGTACATGATAGGGGTCTCAAATGTTACTGGAGAGAAAGCATTCTGCCTAATGTTGGCTTGCGCAGGCAACATCCACCCTCCCTGGTACACAATCTCAAATGCAATTGAATGGACAACAAACTGGAACCAGTGAAATCTTTTCACTACACCCTCTTCAGGTCCCAGCACAACATCCATTGTTGTATTTCTTTGATTTGACCATTTTTCTTCTGCTTGTGCTCACTAGCAAATCCCAAGGACCATGTTGCAATGAAGCCACCTGTAACTACCATGCAGCTGACAGCAAGACATGTAAACCAGAAACGGATTGTAGTGAGGAATCCAAGTGTGAATATCCTTTTGAAGTTGGAGCCAGTGGGCTGGTTGGCCACATGCACCCCTTGCGAGATCCTAAAAGGAGGTTAGATTGGCATTTGTGGTATGTTGGTGCAAACGGTCTCTATGTCAAAAGCATGCAGATTTTGATACTTTCAGATTTCTGGTTTCTGGTACTGTCTGTTAATTATTGATACGTGCTGGGTGCCACAAGGGTTGCAAGTCCAGATTCTAGCTGTCATTTTTTCATTTCTCTTCGCCCACCTGTAACGCGTGTAGCCCAATTCATCTGAAGATCAAGGGTTTATAATGAGTTGGTCATGAATATGCTTTCTACATGCTTACTTACATGTACATGGAACAATGTTGGGGATTTCTCTTGTGCACGTGCACAATATGCACAGAGTGCTGTGTGTGTATGTGAGCCAATCAGCACAGATCAAGCAGCATGTGGGCAGAAGAACATTTCCTCAAGATTTCTCTCGGAAGTTGAGGCAGGAAACTGGGAGGGGGGGTGTGAGCACCCTCTTTTGTTGGCTCCCTGTGCACACTACATATAGAGTACCATTGTATGCCAAAATTCCAGGCCGTAGACTAGATGAGAGAGAGCATGCTTGTGTCGCCCTGAGGATGTGATTGCTCAGTAAACAATTTTCCTCTTTTTATGAAGTGATGTAGTGACCATTGTGAGAAGCATCTCTGGGATGGGTACTTGCCCATGTGTCATACGCATGCATTCAGTGATCCCATTATCATTCAATCTTGATAAATTCCGTCTAACCACAGATGCCACATGTGCCCAGAGCAGGCTCTTTATTGAAGATGTGTCATTGTACAACCACCGCACTGAATATTAAATGTCCATAAATCCATTCAATAGATAACCATTTTATTTGGATGAGTTCTTTAACTGTAATTTTACTGGGGTGAGTGCTTCCTGTCCGGAACCTAGTCACAAAGTTGACCTGTCTTCCTGCAACAACTTCAAACAAGTCTGTAAAAGCGGGGTAAGTCTTGAAGGGGAAAAAGATCATTGACTTGTAGCTATCGGCCAACCATTCCTTCTTGCTAAAGGAAGCCAGTAAGTAATGCCGCCACTTCAGCAGTGTTGTCCTAATACTTGACTATTTTTGCCATGTCTTAAGTACTCCACGGCCTGTTCTTCGTGGGCATCGGTGTGGTAGCCATAAATTGATTGCGAACTGAGAGTAACGTCTGTTTTACAATACAAAGCAGGAGGTGATGGGGTTGAATCCAACCTGTACAAGTACTGTCCTCTTACTGCTGGCAAGCAACGTTGAGCATGGAATAACATCACTAGGAACTAAACCTGACGTGTATGTAGAACTCTCCTTGTCAGATAGAAATTTCATTTGTCCTTACGTGCTCTGAACACCAAAAAATTGGTTAGTGAACATGTCAGGTGTCTTAAATTGTGCTTTATTCAGTCAGTTTTTTTGTTATATGATCATTTTTGGCCTGATGTGTTGCTTAATTACATATTTGAATTCCAAAGGAATGCAGTGGCTCCGTCTGTGAGGTGTTTGGCCTGACCGAGTGTTACTGCCCTCCACCTGCGGAAGGAGAGACAGACGAGGGCTGTCATTTGTGCTGTCAGAATGGAGGTCAGCTTAAATACACTTCCAGCTCTAGAGCAAATCTGGCAAAGTTGAAATTTGAAAGTGCAATGCCTGTATGGTCCATCCAGAGTGCGGGAATATTCAGATGGTGAACACTAAAGCCTGCCACTATGAAGATCATTATTTCAAAATGCATCATGGAAAAACTTTCCTCTTAAATTCACCTGCTGGAGTTAAAGTTGAAGAGGCTTGCAAATAAATTGGCAAATAAAGGCAAGGCAATTTACAATACAGTGCACCACCAAGAGGTCAGCATGGAAAGGCCATAATTTCAGTGCACTGTGGGAAACAATCAGCAAATTGAATTTATCTCCGTGTTTGTTTGCAGGGAAGAACATTGTAAGTGTGATTCGAGTATTGATTAAGATAATGTGTTTTTGAACGGCAGCTGAACCCTGCTTCCTCACTACAAATCTCGAAAAACTCCATGCATTTCCTTAGACAAATTTTTGTTTGGCTATAAACTTGGAAAATATCCCATATCATGTGTTGTATGGCACCTGAATAAATCCAGCCATCTAATTGGTTGATTTGGTCACATGTCATTGAATTATTTCCCAATACATGATGCAATCATGCTTGCAAACACAGAAGTTGTATTCCACTAATCAATGGAATTTCCATTGCTTCAACACTAGACATTTGTGAACTTCTCTGTTGACTTATGTTGATACTTAGCATAAAAACAAAAAATAAAACTATCGTTAGCTTCAAATATTCAGTGATGTTTATTTGGCAAAATTATCAAGAGAATTATTCATGTTGTTTTTGGTTTGTAGATGATGTCAATACGTGCATGAGTAGTACGAAAATCCCAGCCATGGCTAATTTTACAGCCATGCATGGAGAGGTTATACCAGGGAGTGACTCCACAGAGAAGATCTTATATCAAGTGCCAGGTGCACCTTGTAACGAGCTGAAGGGTTATTGTGACGTCTTCTACAAGTGTCGCAATGTGGACTCCAATGGACCTCTGTCCAGGCTCAGAGATGCAATCCTGAACCCTCAGCTCTACAAGGATATCGCTGAGTGGCTTAAGGTGAGCAGATATGTCCTCCTCCCCTCCCCAACCTAGTTGTAGTTAGTCTCCTGCCGAGGCATGGAGCCAATCAGTTATAACCAGGGCCCTCCAGCAAAGTGTGTTGTCGGGCCTGTCCCTGGACCTGGCTCAGTACAACCCCCGAGGCTTGTAGGTTGCTAAGAACAGTATCCAGTCATCAGGTTCTCTCTGGGGGCACCGTGTGGTTGCTGCCATTTTAAAGCCTGATAAGAATCAATCGTCAGAGTGGTACAGGAGGGATGATCATGTGGAAGCCGGAGAAACGTAGCCCAACCTACTGAGGGGAATCCAAATTTGCCTGAATGTTGTGGAAATTATTACACAATTGAGGGAGTTCTAGTTAAGCCACTCATGGTATACTGAGAACTCACTGCCCAGTGAAATGCACAAGAGAAATGTGCCGTTGGGTTCTTGTAAAGGTTTACTGTTTGGCAAAAAAGGGTCTGGATTGTGCAAAATGAGTCTTGAGACTTTTTGGTAATTCTGTTGTAGATTGCAATTGCTTTAGAAACAGCTAACTGAATTCTTTGGTTTGATGCAACATTGTGTGTCATCCTGGTGAGAATGGCTGTTGTGTGGAGGAAAAATTGATGTGTGCTGTCTACAGACTGCTGACATCCCTGCTGAACGGTCGCACTGACACTCCTGGGATTTAAACAATCACAGGCAGTGTCTCCAAAAATATTACATAGCAGTGAATTTTTTGTTTCGGTGGCAATAATGCTCATAAATCCTTGGTAATGATTGGTCAGCAACAAGATGGCCATGTCACTTCCATTCATATGCACAAATATAGCTTCTGGATTTCTTTAATCTTCACATATTCATTAGTTGAACTAACTGTTCAAAGAAAGACTTTTTGTTTTTGTGACTTATATTTGATACATTAGAAAAGTGCACATTGGAAAATCAATGTATTTATCAAAAATTAAATATGAGAAAATCAAAAGCTGTTTGGAACTAGAAACGATTGATAAACTGTAAAGGTTGTTTTGGATTGGTTCTTCCTCAGACTAACTGGTGGGCGGCTGTTCTGATTGGCTTAGCTGTCATCCTCTTCATGGCGTTATTCATCAAGGTGTGCAGTGTCCACACTCCGAGTAGTAACCCTAAGCTTCCCAAGCATCGTCAGCTGACCCTACCCAGGCGGCCAAGCTCTCGTCAGCGCGGTGGAGGTCGGCCTATCGAGATGGCTTAGTGTGGCCATGATTCCCAGTCACATCAAGCTCTGCAACAGTAAGCTTGTATAGTTTTCTCTACTCCTTTCTCATTTGCTAAAGTTGTCATTTCATGCTGGTAGATATTTTTCAGGAAAAGGAAAAAAAGGAGGCTTTTGAATTAAAAACTTTTGGGAAAAAGTCAGGCTGGGTACTGCACATTGGACAGTTACTCATGCTTTTCAATGAACAGTGGGTTTTGTTTTTAAAGAGAGATGTTGGTTTTTAACACTGAGCTTACGTTTCATTGTCATCACGAAATGGTTTTGGAGAACAACTTGAAATGGAAGTTTCAAAATGATACATTTTAATTACTCTCTGCATTGGTCGTCAGATCGCTGGGATTTTTGTAATCACATTAAAGATCATTTTGATGGTTACTTGATGACTTCTGAACAGAGAATTTTGATAAACTTTTTTAAAATGGTGTAATGTATATTTTGCAAAATTGTACAAACAAGTACGAATTGAAACACATCATTGTCTACGAGTAAAAAGTTCAAACAATTTTAATGTTGGCGTGTCTGACAAATGTAAACACATTACTTTGCAAAATGAAATCATATATTGCGACCTGAGGACTCTTTTTTGTTTAAGTTTGTTTTGGGATGGAATTGTTTGTTACTTTTTGTTTGAAACAATTGTCAAAATAAACATAAATGCTTTCTGTCAGCGGTGAATGAGTGTACTTGTAAGCCAAAGTTTGGGTTCATCTAGAGATTTTGATTTTTAAAAAGGTTGTAATACTCAGAGTATTTTTCATCGAAATTTCTCACTATCTATTCAAGCAAGGCTCTTGTATATTTTTCTTGTCTAATGAGTGGTCACAAACCTATGTGGTATTACCAAGCTTTAGGGAACTTATTACAGGCACTGTTAGACAAATATGATAACATCTTTTCAAATTCTGAGTACAGTGTATTGTAGTGAGTTTTACTGAATTCTCAAACTGGGCAAGAAAAATGTATAAGGCAGGGAAGAAATGTTTAAATTATTCGTTTATCTGAGTGAATGAGTCAGTGTAAAGTCATTTTGGCATATTAACCCTAACAGTCCTCAGTCCTCCAACAGGTGACAGATTGAGGACTGTTAGGGTTAATGGAGATCTCATTCAGATAGCTACATGTTTGATATATAATGCGTATTTTAAGCGTTGAAGTTTAAAAAATAATCAGCGTTTGCCATTTACACGTAACTTTGAGATTGTTACTCATGTAAATCTGTTTGAGTAATTTTTTGTCTGAAATGGAAACCCGCATTGTAAATTTATCCACAAATAGTTTATCATAGTTCTTTGAGTATTTCTCATAATTTTTAGAAACGAAGTTGTATGTTGCTGGGCTGTTGAAGTGACTCTTTTTCACTATATATATTTTCTTCTACTTTTGATAAATCATACTTTATGTAGCGGTCCAGCCCCCAAGTGAGTGGCCGGGGGCCGGCCCACTATATTAAGTATGTAAATAATACACAAAGTTGATATAGTGTTCTCCTTAATATTCCAAAATGGCATAATGAAAATATCAATACAGTTTTACAATGATACTTATTCTAAATTACACATGTGCGTTATGCTTTGAGACAGTTACTTTTGGTAGTTAATAGTTGGCTAACATTTCCTCAACCTGCTCAAGATGTTTATTCATACTATTGAAACAAGTGGAACATGGTCATGTTGGTAGTTTGTGCAGCCCTTCTGCAGTCAAAGCCTACACACTGTTTATGGTAACTCTTATATCGCCACCATCACAGACATGGAAAGTCAAAGAGGAAAGATATGAGTGATGTCATTGAAGTGACTTGCTATGTGGGGTATTCCCCCCACCTTCCAACGCCCCCCAAAGAGCTATTTTGGGCTTGTAGGTTGACAGTGATATTACACTTCAGTACAATCTACTGCTCACATTGAAGATTTCACACATCCAGTGAATGAGGTCCATGAAAGTTGGGCTGAAGAAATGTATGGATGATTGTGGTATCCCATTTTGGGACAAGAAAGGGGGGTTTCAAGCTGTGTTTGTGGAAAGTGTGGATAAGGTACGATGATTTTGAACCATGCATGATTGCTGTGTTTCGGAGTTATGTGATACCAACGTCCTCCCATAGTGCAGTGGATTGGTTCCTCCAAAAGGTTTTTTCTTTTTATTGCACGCGGTCCCACGATTTGTCTTTTCCTTTCTTTTTATTTTCAGTTCCTCTGCAGAATTCCAAGGTTTACCTCACTTTGTATTCCTACAACTTATATAAAGCATCATAGAATTCTTACCTACATTTTTGCACAAGTACATTTTACATGCACGTACTACACATTTATAGTAATGTTGCATTTATGACAATTACAAAGGATATGGGACATGTACATGTAGGAACTCGTTTAGCAATGGCTGAAATGTGAAAGGCATATACAATGCTTGAAGATTCAGAGATTAGATTTCTTTTCACTGTGAAATTGTGTTGTTGATTGGTTTAATTACATTGCTGTGAAAAGTAGTTTGACTTGGATTTTGCCTTGTGTAATATGAACATGATGTTAAAGCATGACACATTTTTTAGTTAACAGCAAAATTCTGACATCACATTATTTTACAATTTACAGTGGCTCGTATTGAAAATTGTGAATTTACCATTTGGATTATTGTTCTTTGTTCTACGCGACTTGATTTGTTTGTATTTACCCACGGATACTAAATGCACAGTTTGAAAACTTCCTAATGCTATCTACTCATACATACCTCTCTTGGATTGGCTCCCTCCCGGTCTCACCTTTCACTCCACCCATCCCATCACTCATGACAAAACCTACATCAAAAGAAGCTTAGTTCTCCTAGTGTGCGCAAAACTTGGTGATGCCACCTTATTCAATGTAACCAGTACATGTGTGTCAGGGAATAGTTCATTAAAGGTGCACCCATGTTCAAAGGGCCGATTGGTGAATAAGTTTAAAATATGCAACTTCATGTTTGCGTGTTGGCCCCGGTACTATGGTTGGTACTATGATGTGACATGCACTATTTTTTTATTTTTTTTTACGCCTCACCCCCACAATGCATTGCAGAGGAGTATGTCATTTCATGATGTCAGTTGGGTGTGATTTACTTAACTGTATACAGGTGTTTCACAATAGTGCGCCTCCCAGAGTTTGCAACGTGCTGGCTAATCACAACGCGCGAAATCTGTCAACCCTTGCCGAACGCACACTGGGTCGACAGATTTCGTGCATTTCGTGTGATTGGCTGACGCATTGCAAACTCTTGGAGGCGCACTATTGTGAAACGCCTGTATTACATGTACTTGAGTTACTAAACTTGAGACAAAAGTAATGAAGTCTTGCTTTTCAAAAAGTGGTGAGCAGTTTTTCCTCAGTATGCCAACAGTTCTCAGCTGTAACACTTTGTGAAAAATTTTTAGTGGCAATATTTTGTTGCTTAACCACACGTAATAATTATTGGAGCTAAACTAATGAAGCTACAAAGCTGGGTGATGAATATGTATAAGGTATAAATCCTGTACGTGTACTTTGATTGGCTGCTGCATTGTATTGCATGATGCATGCCATAGTTATTTAAAAGTGTGCATGAATTGGATTTTTAGTAATTAGTATAACTTTGTTGAATTTCGTTGTTTTGACGTTTACCATAGATACATGTGTACTGTATGATTACCATTTTCCACCTAATCCAACTGACATATAATTTTTCAGATTTGAATGGTTTAACCATACAAGAATTCGATTGCATTTGTTACTCTTACATTTTGTTTCCTGTCTTTCAGTCTGGAATACTGAATTCCAGCGGAATTCCAGCGGTGTCCAGGTTGCCCAGTAGATTTAAGGCCGGTTTGTTATGTGGATCCGGATGGATATCAGTGATCTGATGTTGTTTCACCGACATCAAGACCCCGTCTAATGGATAGCGCAGACCAGCTTTTGGATCACTGATCTAGATTCAGATTCATGTTTATAAACAAACAGGCCCTTCATGAGAACAGAAATTCTGTGGTGCATTTTTTTTGGAGGGGGGTTCTTTGTGTTTTTTGTATCTCCAGTTTTGGATAGCTAGATGTGAAGCTAGAAATGAATATTTAAAAAGAATTCTAATGCTTATATTCATACGCAGTGTACTTAGGAGAATTTGTAAAGACTCGAGATTAGCTTTTTACCCAGTGGCAAGAAGATTCAATATATCTGTAGAAAAAAAAGGTATAATGTAAATATTTAAAAGTCTACACAGAGTAACCATTTTTCCAGTAATTCTATAAAAAGTGTTGGTTGTGATCACCTATGAGAGCTTCATCTTTCCTTTTTATATTTTTGATAAAGCGAAGGAAAAATGTCAGCTTGTAGTCAATGATACATTGCTTTTGCGGCTGTCTCCTGTCAAGATTCTAAACTGATGGTGAATTTCAATCTTCAAATCAGTGATTCGGTCAGATCTCCAAGCATGTGACAGTCGCTGATTTTAGGCAAGTGTGCTGTCCACAATTAATTTTACACATTTTGGCATAAAGTAACCAACTGCATGTAGTGTTGCATGAAAAAAAAATGTACTGTGAAATAAAGTTGATTGCTGTTGCCACAAAAGAAATTTTTTTTTTTTGGATGATCAATGACGAGAGTCTGAAGTACAATATGAAGCTGTGATTTCTTGAAATCTACAACTGATATTTCACTTGTCACAATGTACTAAAGAACGGTTTTTAATAAAGCAGAATTTTAAAAAAGCGGAGTGAAAACCATATTCCTGTTTATATTTTGCATAGCAGACACCTGCAGGTCCCCAAAAGTCAGCCAAAATGTCCTCATTTTTTGTAATCTATGCAAGGTAAATATGACATTTGAAAGAATTGGATCATTTCACTATTCAACAATGTATGAAGCTCATGCTATTGGTTAGAGGATATTATTCAGAAAAAAACATCCAAAAATCAACATCTGTGCGATGTAGTCAACATTTGTCTCCAACCAACCTTTTTTAATATCAAAGTACTACATAAAGCAAATTTATACATTTACCACCTTGTCATGATTATAAATGCAAAGTACAAAAAGTAAGTACAATAGCAAACGTGGCGTGAAAAAGCCAACAAGTGATGAGAATCAAAAGTACTGTAAACCTGTTCTCATGCTAGTTGAGCTTAGCTGAAATATGACACATTAGCAGTTAGAATGCTGCCCCTTTGTCCAAAGTTCATGGTTACAAAGACACACTGGATGGTCTCAGACCCGAGTAAGACATGATACCGTGTTCAGACTACCAACGCCCAGCTTGACCAGGAGAGACTTAGCTGCAGCTAGGAATGGTACCTGTTGGCTGAGGAAGCCAATACCAAGTGGCTGAAGCTACTTCCCATACATGCCTACATTGCTCACAGCCATAGCTGGTTGTTTGGAACATAGCCTCACTTTGTGGCTCCAGTCTGGTGCATAGATGTCTGCAATTGCTCACAAGTTTAGCTACACAGGAATGTTTGGCACTACGCAAAGAGCATATTACAATTCTGCTGATAACCAAGCTAACCACTGCGCTGGTTAACTAGGCAAGTCACATGCAGAAGATTTTGAGATCCTGGCAGAATAGTTTAATACAACTATCATGAAAGCTCGTGATAAATGCAATCATGACCAACTTGGTACATATCAAATACACCCAAGCAGAGTCAGTTGGAAAAAATTATTCAAGTACCACTAACACCTGAATACATCATACTGCAGAAGGCTTCATGGTTTTCACTTGGACAGCTTTTATCAATTTCTGAAAGGTTATGAATTTATTACACCAGCCATTTCATTTCAAGACCAGCCCTCTACAACTTTTCAACATTAACACTACCCTGTTTTATGTTGTATTAAGAAATAAATACGTGCTTGGCCAATCTTTAATTTGCATTTAAGACCAGCTGAGTAGAATAGATGCGACTAATGCCCAAGCCGCACGCAAAGGCATTACCACCGTTCAGTCTCCTGAGTTGATCTAATGATTAAACGTCAGTTTAAGACTGGCCAAGTACATATTTATTCCCATTCATAACTACCTATGTTAGGCAAAAGAAGTCAGTATACGACGGAGTTCCAACAATTTTGTTCTGGAATTTTACTTTCATTTTCCCAAACAACCCCATCCACTTTATTTTATAGTTGTCTAAAAGAAGCTTCTTATATGGACTTGGCTTGCGAGGTGAGCTGCATGCACACAGACTCTTGACCAATCAGAATCTATTAAACTTTAAACTGTGTCATATCCAGGTGTCAGTGCATGACTGACGCACTGGGCATTATCACATCTCTGAGGGCATTATCAGATATTAATTCACTGTCAAGTTGCACGTTGTTCAATAGGGGAGACTGTCTGAGGTACTTACGGATGCCTTATAACTCAGACTTTAAATTAATCAATTCTCCACGTTGATGTTTGATTTAGGATTTTTCTTATAATTTTTGTGACATATTGATGGTTCATACTTCATGTTGACAGCCACGGTCCATGCCATACTTTATATAGACAATAATTCAATCACCCTTAAATGTACAAATCATAACATGTGATTTCTTTCAAATAAAAAACATAAATTGTATAAGTAAAGTCATACTAACCAACATGCACAACTTCAAAGATTAAGAAACTTCTAATAACATGCTTGGATTGTAGTCTTAAGCCCTGAACTCTTCAAAAGTAAATAATAACCAACAGTACAGAAAAACTATGTGAACAACAAGTTTAAAAATAAAATTAAAATCCCCAAACCCTGAAGCAATATCATATTGCATTTGTTATAATTCTAATAAAAGCAATCCATTGCTTTTCACACACCTGCTGGAAAAGGAGAAAAATATAAAAAGGTCTCGTTGAATTACTTGAAAGACAGAAGGGTGAATGGATGCATTCTAAAGGCATTTCAGTTCAACTACTTTCACTCTGTACAAAGCAGCTAGAATACAAAAGTATGAATTAGGATTCTCTGACGATAACAATATAAAAATTTGAAGACCAAAAATTCAAAAGTACACAGCCGGTACCGGTTGGTAATATCAAACACATATCACAGCATTGGTCAGTCTGATACTCACATTGTGTATGCATAAATCAAGCTTTGCTCATGGCAAGTCACAGATGGTGGCAACAGCACAGACCAATCCAGTTAGCCCCACTCCACTGTTTTCTGACCAATCACAGCCCCACATGTCCCACATGCGTACGCACACAAGTCCATCATGCATGCACACACGTATGATGCATGCGGCTGGAACCTGCAGTGTGGCACTGAAGAGGAACATGTCTTCAGTGCCCACGTGGCCACCGTGCACAGTAGGCTGGGCTTACTGGATTGGTGGTTTCATTCATTTTGATCTCCTTTTTTGAATGCATACTGTACATAAATTCCAGATAGCAGACTTAGTGTGCCTTTGCCATTGGCGACTTGACAAGATCCATCCGAAGAATTTATCCCCAAGTAACGATTCAGTTTTGATGCATGCATACACATATGAACATGAGCCCAAACCTGGCTTAATGAATATCGAGCCCATCCACCGACCATATAAACTCTCTGCCACTCCCAAGTGTTGTCCTAACTAGGTACACTGAACTGGGGTATTGATGAAATAGAACTCATGGCATTGAAACATTGCCGGTATATACAAAGTCTAAAGTTCCCTACAGAGAGAGGCCCTAAGCCTTAAATAGTGACACCCACTGATGGCAAAATAGTAGTTAACCTTCTTTGTAGTGAGACTTCAGTATATTTAATCAAACATTTTCCGGGACATTTGTGAAAGTGATCTGGTCAGTAGAGTGGCTTGTTTTGGCCTTGCAAAAGTCAGTGTAACATTACTGTAAAAATTTCTTAACCTAGGTTACACCATCTAGAGTATGTTTCTTCCTTGTAACTTGGAATTCTTTGAATTATCACATCATTGATCACAAAGGACAGTACCAGTAACAAGATTTTTAAGTCTGAAAGCCCACTGGTTTTTGAAAGATTGGAACAATACCTTTGAATGTCAATGAAAGTGTTTATACTAGGCCATGCAGACAAAATCCTTTGGCATATGAAGCTCAGTATGTTTAAACCCCACAATTTAAAACCGGGTGGCTCTCTTCTCAGCATTGTCCGGATGTTGGTCAAAGGAGGTTGGTGGAGGTGGATCACCGTAGTATCGGCTGCCACGGTTACGCTTCTTCTGGAGCTGAACGTTGGCACTGGCACGGCGCATCAGTTGTTCTTTCTCCTTATGCCAAGGGTTGGTGGTGGGGATAAGCCGTTCACAGACGAAGACAACAAGGATCATGACGATGATCAAGACGACGACAATGATTAGAATCACCCACCAGTTGGCCTGTGTGAATCCAAAATGCAACAGAAAGAGCGTGAGCCCAAAGAATGTAGACCGCAAAGCAGAAATTTCCCATGGTCTGCAGGGTCTTAGATATAGGTACAATGTACTGGTACAAAGCGCCAATTGAATTCAAGTGCCATGCAGCCTGATTTGTTGTCTTTCTTATTTTCCAGGAAGCTCAAAGTCTAAGGACTGTGACATAAGCCTTAAGAGCTGGGGTAAATATGTAATGCCTTGGGTGCCACAGGAAAGAAATTCACAGTGTACAGGCATAAACTGGGAATAAGGAAAACAAGAAAATTCACAAATGATTATGGCTTTGTGCGGTGTTCTCCATTTGTAAGGGCGTACACGAGAAGTAAAACAAACCCCCAAAAAATCTGCTTATTCATAAAAATGTTGCAGGCTGGGTTTACCATGATCCAAGACCATATGACGTCGGTCAGCTGGTCTTCCTCACTGAAGAAGATTTTCCTGATGATGCCTGCTAACGGCCCATCCTCGTTGGCCAGACGACAGGAATCAAAAAAATCACAGTAGCCCATGTAGTCATCACACGGGGACCCCGCATCCTTATACAAGAGCTCCTCGTTTGGTCCTCGGATGTTAATACGAGAAGCGGCGACGCAGGACGCGGGTTGATCTGAGTGTCAGAGATAAAATCAAGACATAATGTTCAGATTTTAATCTTTAACAATAAAACACCATTACTTAATTGATTTTACCATGACATCAGTATTGTCAGTATTTTTGAGATATTCACCACTTCCTGCCGGGGATTCCGGATCCGGACACGTATGCTTTATATGCATGGCCAGGGTCTCCGAACTTGGACAAAGGGAACAGGGCCTTGTGACAAAAGACTGTACTCAGAACTCTCAAAAGTGGAGATAATCCAGCCTTATTTTGAAACAGTATACCAGGGTTTGGGGCATTTAGAGCGAGCGGATTACCACCGGGGACAAAAGCGCTCCACCACCGCAGCGATGAGCCACACAGCATCGCTGCATGCTAATCTGGCCCCTATTGAAAAGAGGTCAGCAGCACACTGTAACATGTATTTACCAAGTCAATCACTGGTCGGTCACACTGTAACATGTATTTACCAAGTCAATCACTGGTCGGTCACACTGTAACATGTATTTACCAAGTCAATCACTGGTCGGTCACACTGTAACATGTATTTACCAAGTCAATCACTGGTCGGTCACACTGTAACATGTATTTACCAAGGTTCTGGCAGCAGATTTCACATTTCTCTGTTTCCGTTGAGCATTGGCATTCTTCTAGATTGTGAATACTGCACACAGATAAGGAACACGCCTACAAAAGACCAAAATATTAATATCTATGAAGTCTAAATTGTGTGAACCATTTCTGCAGGTCATGACAAATTATGAACTGATCATATTTACAGATTGGTAATGAAATCGATTTGTGTATTTTAAAAAAGGGTTCCCTGAGGTAAAGGAAATTATCTATCCACACTTATCCGCACGGTCGTAGTCAAGTACATGTGTATTTTTGAGGGTATTAAGCTAAAGAGGAACGGGCATTGGATGATAAATGCACACAGGCTTAAAAAAATGGATTTCTGTGTGGCAAGGTCAACTAGTTATGTATGATTCTAATGTCAGGATAACGTTAACTTTGTTACCGTGTCAGGAAAAAACCTTGAAAATTAACAACTCCCTGAAGCAGAGTACATCTTTGGAAATACATGTAGTTTATCCACTAATACATTGACTCAGGCCAGCCAGCCGACCCTAGCAAACTTGGTGGTTGAGTGGTTAAGACATCTGTGCTACGTAAGCAGGAAATTGCGAGTTAGAATCCCACCCACATAAGCTGGTGAATTTTTCATAAGGGCAAAACCCATTCTTATAGGTATATATTTGACAACAAACTTGGAATCAAAATCTGGACAAATCAGTTCATAATTACCCCATTGCTGCAAACCTTCCTTCCGTTGTCACATTTGGTACTGTCAGGTCTGGAAACTGCATTACTGCAACGAACACTATTACCAGTGTAGCACGGTTAAGGGAAATACAGCAACTGACCACCGCAAGCAATATTTCAGAGATGAGATTGGAGGAAAATGAAATATCCACAAACTAATCACCAGAGGCTATGAGAGCCCCATAGCAGCGCAGGATCTATGGTATACATTTGCGTTCCCCTACAGGCACTGCATTAACCCTCCTATGCTGAAGTCACTCTTTGGGTCATTTGGTGAACACCTCCAAGAAGCACAGCTGTGTTGTGTTGAGCACTGCATTAACCCTCCTATGCTGAAGTCACTCTTTGGGTCATTTGGTAAACACCTCCAAGAAGCACAGCTGTGTCGTGTTGTGCACTGCACCAACAGTCCCTCACAGGAATATCAGATTGCACTTTTGTGCTGCCCAACAACTGTGCTTCACTGTTTCATGTGCATCATTGTGCAGTAAACCAAATGCAGTGAAGAGGACTGCACAAAAGACCCTGGGTCATTTTGTGCTGGCAATCTACTGTGTACACATTGAACCCGTGCATGTTTGAGTTCCATATCAAAACTACATGCTCACCAGTGACTATGGGCATTTGTGCTGTAAAACCAAAGGAGGGTTAAAATACCCATTTCTTGTGTTCTTCATCAACTTTTATACATAAAAACACCTTAACGGTTAACTCAGGATTTTCCAGATTTCACAAGAGATTGTTTGAAAACTCCCGAAATCAGCAAATTACTGAAGATAAGCTCCTGAAATCAGGAAAACTTCTGACAAATCTCACCCCTGAATATCTACAGATGATGACTGGTATAAACTAACACAAGCACAAGATTCCTACTGTCACTGTCCTCTCAGGTAAAATGTTCTGAATACTGGGGCCTACTCAGTTGCCTAAGGAGACAATGGTTACTTCAATATGTTGAAGATAATAACTCACATTAAACAAGAGGGCAGAGGACTTGGATCATCTCTAAGATGCTGAAAACACGACCACTTTTTCAGAAACACTGCACAGGGAACAAAGTTCTGACGATGCCCATTAACCATGAAATTCCATGCTTAGTTCAGCACTCTCTACTTACAGTGCTCAAACATAAATTCTGCTAATGACGTAAGCAAGTAATCCCTAGTTTCGAGTCCCACTAATGAAGATCTTCCAAGCTGCTGACCTGTAAAATATGATAACAGTCGACGGTAGATAATTCCACTCTGGCTCAAGAATTTTGTTTTGCTCACGGTAAACGAGAGTCAGGAATCTGAGCCTTGCCCAAATGCAAAGTTTCTGTTGTACATCAAGAAGTCATACCTGCGTACCACAGAAATCCTGTCCCTCGTTATAAACCATGAGCAAAATGCACAGCGCCCTCTAATGTTAACGTACCAACCCCTCAGTAACAACTAGAACAGCATAAAGTTTTAGTTAAGGATATGTGCAGTTGGCACTCAAGCTGCATTCATCTTCTGTCTTGCAGACGTGGCTGATAGGTTGGTAGCTGCAAGTCACAGGATCACAGCAATCTCCTTGCTGAGGGCTAACGATAAAAAAAGAAATGTTAGTGTCATTTCGAAAGGATTCAGGTTTTGGTCATCTTGAATTTTCAAGGTAAAGTTTTCATTTTGGGAGCTTCAGAGAAAACTAACAGTGACAAAATAAAAATTTAACACAAAGTCTGCCAGTTTCGGCAGCGAAAAATTTCAAATTCGAAGTAGATTATATCGAATTGTTTTAAACAGCATTAAAAACACCGAAAGGGAGGTTCGGAACCCAAAATAGTCCGGCACCATTCCATTTAACAGATTACACTGAATGTGATCGATTCAAGGACCAAGAGAGAAAAATGGCCACCCTGTGAATAAAGTCAATTGGAAATAAGAACAAACCACTGGAGGTCCTGTATCTAGATGTCTTGCTACTGCCAAGCCAGACCAACCTGACACTAGTACAGCAAGAAAATGGCAACAGCACGGTTGTTGTTCTAAACATAAACTGCAGTTTTGACGGTCCAATGCAATACCTCTGTTGTGCACTGATGTATGTTTGTTTGCAGTTCTTTCCTCAAGATGTTTAGCCACGCTAATGTCAATACAATGACAGAATTGGAAGGTATACAAATGTACATGGATTCATATTCAGTACTACCACAGAACGGCACTTAGAATAGTGATAGCACAGCAGATCCCATGCAGGGAATGGTTGCTGCCATGCCAAAGTGAATTTGCAAAGCAGGATGGTTGTAGACATTCTGCTATCACTGTGTTAAATATTAATAGCTCAAATAACTTGAGTTCAACTTTTGAGTGTCTGTTTACTATTAAATGTTCAATACAAGGAGCTTGAAATACCTTTGGTTCTTTCATTTGGTTGAAAAATTTATTTGTCTTTCAAAGGGCGACACTATTTTCAGGGAACTTGGATTAAATTTCTTGCCAATCTGGTTAGCTTCATCACAAGCAGTATTATTTTGGCTGAAAATGTTGACTTTTGAAAATGACACTATACATCAACCAAATTTGATTCACGGCCAAACACCATTAATGCTGACTCCTTTGTGTGTTTTGATACATCTGATGTTTTGATGTATATTTAGTACAGCAACCTTATATTTTGCAACCCTCCGGGGCACTGCCACAGCATGACGTTTGCTACAATGGGCTACGTACAGTGATCAAGTTCAACAGACCTTTTTCATGTGGAAACCATTTTTGATCTTGTTCCCTGAATGTCTCATATTCAATGTATGGTTAACTTGGGTGGTATCAGACTATTTGGGGTTCCAAGTCTCGCTTTGCTTGTTTTTTAAATGTGGTTTAAAACATTTAGATATAATGTATCACAAATTGTAAATTATTCTAAATGTAAACTGGCATCATTATAACAAACTTTTACTTCATTTCTATTATTTAGAACAATAGAATAAGAACCTCAGGTTTCAAAAATGATAAGTTAACCTCATGTTCAATTCAAGATGGCCGACACATGAATACAGTCGTTACACAGTCTGTCTCCATAGACTTCTCAGACTTTTGAGGTGTGCGCACACAACAAACTGGGGATGATCATGGATAGATTTCTTGTAAAAGTGTCTGCAGGTTTTCTGGTGCTAACCAGTTCCACTCACCTACACATGGCTGTGCTTGTTAGCTGGCAAGCATTAACTCTGTTATTTTCAGCATTCTGTGCAATACAGCATGAATCCTCGCACGTCTCTTCGTAACCGCAATCGCACATTTCATTCTCCTCCACGATGCCATTACCACAAAGCGTGACACTTGATTGCTCTAAGAAAGGCCAGACAAAGACCAAATGTTCTAGTAATGCAGCTACATTCCATTCAGGTCTTGAAATGTAAGACATACTGGTATACCAAAAATCACAAATCAGATATGAGTTTTAACGCCAAACTCATTTTTGCAAATTGACAAAGGGGTTCCATCATCTCATCTGGCTAAATTACTAACACGCTCACACCCTGGTGAAAATAAGCTAGGGAAAAATCAGATAAAAAATGCCACTCGTGGATTCCAGTCAAGGAATGACAACTTGAAATGCTGTCAGTACAAAAATCTGGCACCAAGTCTTGATAGTATTTCTGGATTGTAAATAAATGACAAGAAATTGTCTGGAAGTATCTCAAACTGGGGAATTATTCTGGTTCAAGGTGAAGTGTTTCTTTAGAGCAAATGAACCCATTTTTAACAAATCTACTAGTTTCCAAATGGACCACATCGCCATAAACAGCTTCTGTTTCAACTCTACTTATTCCAAGGTTCTAAGCAGAGAATCTAAACTCACCCACAAAGCAGTTTCTCTTACTGACTCCCATAAAGACAGACCTCAGGACTCGGGTAATCTCATCGATGCTACAAATGGAAAAGTCGTCATTGTTGGCCAGGACACCAGACGAAGCGTGAGCAAACATGAGATAGTTACCGCTCGTGCCCCCGGGAGAACAAACCTGGTTATCCGTGGGGTCATGCTGCCAAAAGGACAAATTCCACTTTAAACATATGCATGTGTAATTGAACAAACAGAACAACTGCATGGACCATTTCAAAACACTGTTGGGCACAAGAAGTTGCTGATGAGGAAGTAACTAACCAGTCAACATCTTACCATCCACATGCAATCATTGGTTGAGAAACTTCGGGAAGTTCATTTCTAGAAATTAATTTTGTCTAGAAATGAATTTTCTAGTTACTGCTTACTCAGAAAATTGTGCTGTGGTCTCAGAGAACTATGAAATTTTAAACAACTTTCTGCTCAGATAAACTTTTTTTCATAATGCAGTATACCCACAGTGGCCTCATCCACATTATGAATATGCACACCTCGCATTAGCATGAACATTGTGACAGCAATTCTCTCACTGACACTCTTCTCTGACACCATTCTCTTCAAAACCTCTTTACTATTTGCAAATCTCTCCACCTTCTTTTGATTCCAAATTGTGACATAAAAAATTCCATCTTCACAGCAGCTATTGAGGTTGTATATAGTACTATGCTATAAATGACAACAGCTTAAAGAGACATGATTCCACTTGCTTGTTTCATGCAAGTAGGCTGCTTGAACTCTTGTCACGCTTTAACATTGTCTTACATTGGATCCAAAGCTGTGCCCGATCTCATGCGCCAACGTGTTGTGTGACATCAACGGTGGCACATAGGATCCGTAGTTGTTGATGGTGACAATACCAGTGTTGAGGGTCGTGTCACGGCTGCTCAGTTTTGGTGCACAAAGACCACCAGTGCTACCAGCTACAGAAACAAGATACAAACAATTGTTTCAGACAGTTAGTGTGTTTGGACGACTCCTAAGCTTTTTAAGACCTCTGAAATGCTGTTCCAATGCCTGACTTAGATTCCAACATGTAACCAAATCCTGATGCATTGATTTTCTGTGACAACCAAGGCAAAAAATATATTCCAAGTAATCTTGTAGTTGAGACCATCACAAGACCATACACATGACCACACACAAGACCACACACAACAGACACAAGACCAGTCACAAGACCAAACACAAGGCCAGTCACAAGAACAGACACAAAATCAGACACAAGACCAGTCACAAGAACAGACACAAGACCACACACAAGACAGACACAAGACCACACACAAGACAGACACGAGACCAGTCACAAGACCAGTCACAAGAGCAGACACAAGATTAGACACAAGAACAGACACAAGAGCAGACACAAGAGCAGACACAAGATTAGACACAAGACAGACACGAGACCAGTCACAAGACCAGACACAAGAACAGACACAAGAATAGACACAAGACCAGACACAAGACAGACACAAGACAGACACAAGACAGACACAAGATAGACACAAGATAGACACAAGACCAGTCCCAAGAGCAGACACAAGAGCAGACACAAGATTAGACACAAGACAGACACAAGACCAAACACAAGGCCAGTCACAAGAACAGACACAAGACCACACACAAGACAGACACAAGACCAAACACAAGACCAGACACAAGACCAGACACAAGACCATGCACAAGACCAGACACAAGAGCAGACACAAGACCACACACAAGATAGACACAAGACCAGTCACAAGACCAAACACAAGGCCAGTCACAAGAACAGACACAAAATCAGACACAAGACCACACACAAGATCAGTCACAAGAACACACACAAGACCAAACACAAGACCAGACACAAGACCAGACACAAGACCATGCACAAGACCAGACACAAGAGCAGACACAAGACCAAACACAAGGTTAGATAAAAGACCAGACACAAGATCAGACACAAGACAGACACAAGACCAAACACAAGGCCAATCACAAGAACAGACACAAGACCAAACACAAGACCAGACACAAGACCAGACACAAGACAGACACAAGACCAGTCACAAGACCAGTCACAAGAGCAGACACAAGATTAGACACAAGACCAAACACAAGATTAGATAAAAGACCAGACACAAGACCAGACACAAGATCAGACACAAGACAGACACAAGACCACACACAAGGCCAGTCACAAGACCAGACACGAGACCAAAAACACAAGATTAGATACAAGACCAGACACAAGATCAGTCACAAGAACAGACACAAGACCAAACACAAGATTAGACACAAGACCAGACAGAATATGAGTCACAAGACCAGACACAAGACCAGACACAAGGCCATTCACAAGATCAGACAACAGACTAGTCATGAATTGAGTCATGAGATAGGAGTCATGAAGGCGTTAGGGTACCAAGGAAAATTAACCAGCCAATGGTCACTGATTGAACTTAGAACCAAGGTGTCAACTATTCAACCAATGGCAATTTCTACTCATACAGTAATTTCTCCCCGACCCCTGTTCCAACCTTCACAAAATTCTACACATAGATAATTCAGACAAGTCAATTTTGAATATCAGAATCTCAGATGTAAATGTACACTTCCTTCTCTTGCCAGACAGCACTGTATTCGTTTTTCACAACTCACCTACATCGGTTGCAATCCATGCCAGGCCAAGTACGCCATTAGCAAAGTCTCGGTTAGTAAAGGTGTAAGCTAGGCAGTACGCACTGAGGTCACCATTGGATGCATAATCTAAGTACTTCTCCACACCGAGGTTTTCATCACGGAATGGGTACTCAGGAGAATTCCGATCTGCCTCTGTGTAGATCTGTAACATCAAGAGGAAAAACATCAAACGTGAAGCATTGTTAAAAACCTAATCAAGATGAGTGGTCAGCCTCTTTTGGGCATTATTTTTGTGTGCTTTGTATGCTTGTGAAGATGACAAAAAATTGACTGACCCAAAACAATGCTCCAGCTTGAAACTTATCCATGAGACACATTAAAGGGAAACCGAATGTTTATGCATGTGGCAATCAATGAATGTCATGTACCCACAAGAGATATTCAAATCAGATTAGGCTCAAGTTGACTGAAATCCATTTTTCACCTCTTGATCTTTTCAAAACTCTGAATGTGAAAAAAAATTCCAGACAGAACTTTTTTCTCTTGAAAGTGATTTCAAACTTAAAGATTTGTATGGCAGACATACAAGTACATGCAGGATGAAGGTGAGTGGCAGTACAATGTATCTCTTCCGTGAGTGGCAGTCTCAAAAGAAACATTTCGGTCATTGTAATAGATTAATGGAATGAAACACCACATGCATTACTCCAGTGGTAATTATACCCACTTGCGTTCCTGACTTTGGGGTGCACACATACATTTTGGCAAGACTCGGCTCCCTCTTGGTGGTTGAAAAAGGTGCACTGCAGTAATACCTTCTAATTTTGGTTATGAGTTATCTATAGGCTTGTTAACTCAATAAAAAGTTACTCCAGCAGCGAATAAAGCGACTTGCTGTGGCCAAGGATTTAATACTGGTATGTGGCACAATACCCTGATTTTGGCAACTGCAAAGTTGATATCTGTGTAGTCTCCAAACGTTGTCCTTGAGTAAATCTGGCTCGCCGCTTGCACGTGATCTCCAATCTGCCTTATGACGGCTAGTTTACTCCCAAATCTGTGACATCAACATTTTAAACGGAAAGGGAATTGTCTCTTTAAGTTAAGACTGACAATATACCTGGTAAATGATTCACGGTAAATGGCACACAGTGGCAGATCAATGATTCACATAAAAAGTAATCGCATTGACTTACCGTTCAAAGAATTCAATGTCTGTTCTGATGAACAGAGTGCAAGTCTGAGCAGATGGTGCTTGACGTTTATGACGAGCAAAGTACGATGAACTATCACCCTAGGAGAAAAATGGCAACAAAGAATCTCTGTTTCTTGACAAACCGATGTAAAACTGATGTCAACAGAATGGTACATCGCTACACCAGAAATGTGATAGATGGATACATGGAAGAGTAACAAAGAAAAATGCATGAAGCAAACTATTTACAATTATTCCTTATGTTTTAGAACTCATGAGCGAAAATTTTACAAAGTACCAGTCAAAAGCAATGAACTCCTGTTGCAATTTTGGCTGGTAACATCAGTTCACGAGTGTTCTGTGCTGAATAATGTCATTTAAACTAGCTGCTTGAACCGGCTGCTCAATGATAGCAGTTAAGCTTGATCCCGAAAAATTCCTCACTTCGATTTACAGCATTTTGAACAGCTTTGGTCAAGTCATACTTCACAGTAAAATCTGCCCAACTTTTTGGCGAATATGCCACTAGTTAACACTGATCACAAAGTGGATTTCTAGAACCACAAGGCTTCCCAGCACAACCAGAAAATCAGACTGAAGGCTCTTACTCTGTCCTCCATTTTCTCTTCTTTCTGCATCTCTTTCAGTCTCTCTTCCATCCGTTTCTGGATTTGGCCGACCATGCCACAACCACTGGAGCCCAGAGAGGAGTAGTCCACATCCTTGGCCTCGTAGATGACAGAGTGAGAGTCTGGATTTTTCATGTAGTTGGCAGCAGGTTCCACAGAGTAAACCTCCTCCCCAACGTGAATCTTGCCTTGGAAGAGGCCATCCACAATGGAACCATGGCAATAGCTCCCTGTCTCACCTTTGGAGTGACGTTGATCAAAAGTAGTCAATTGGAGACTAAACGTAACAAAATTTCTAAAGATATTATACATGTACCAAGCAACCAACTGAATTTTTTGGCTCATGTCCATAAACACATGAGTCATGACATTTGGCCCCTACTGGACAAACTTCCAATTTACTTCTTTTCACAAGCTCTTGTTTGTTAAAAAAGCTTTTTTTTTTAACAAGCTCTTTTTAACTTTGGGCACTGGACAATGTTACCTTTAAAACTGTTTGTTAAATATTCACAGTCACAAAACATGCAATACAGATACATGAAATACAAAACTACATACATCACTTAAGAGTTAACCCATGTTTGAGTCGCCCATTTACACTACAAAACAGCACTGATAAAAACTGCCTTTGTTGACAACACCCTGATTAAGTTAACAAAAGGGCTTTACAAATTCAATCATGCATGACCACCTCCTGCCTCAGGAATTTCTCTTTATTCCTTGAACAAATTTGGAAAGTGTTGATTTCATGGCCATCCACTTCATACATGGGGGAAAGGCGTATACAGCAACAAGGCGAAATCATCAGTGCCTTTAAAGCAACTCCTGCGCAGGTGTTCACAGGAATTATAAAGCAATTGTAGATGAAGTACATGTCATTTTTCAGTTTGTGCATTTCACGGTACATAAATGTACATGTACAGTGGGACGTTGCGTGGGTTGGGTGTTGACGGGAATTAACGAGCGTCAGAATCAATGCAGTGTGTGAAAACGAGTCGTCGGCAGCATGGAGGACCATGACAATTTACACTTGTCTACATGTACACAATCAAAAATGTCAAAAGACTGTGTGTGTTACACAATCAATTTTTGTTGAGCAGGTAAATATTGAATCAATTCCTTATACATGTACCAATTGAAACAGCTGCTTGTCTTATTCCTCACAACAGAGCCATCAAGACTGCTATACATGTTTTTAACTACATGTACATCTTTAGATTTACACAGTAGAGGGCAGTATTTTGATGTTTTAAACAAAATGACATGTATTTCCATTGCATGCTAAGGACAAAAAAAAATCCGAGTGCCACTTGGGTCTGTTCCAAACTTTAACCACACCTTCCAATGCCTCACAGGAGAAGACTTTTTTTTCCATTCCAAGAAATTCTTTCCCAAATCCCTAGAGTTGGGAACCAATTCAACTTTTGCCACAACAGGCAATCAGTGCAACCATGAACAGATTTCACATTAAATTTCCCAAATGTTGGGAAGCGTTGCTCACCACTTTCTCAGCTATTTATTCTTGAAGCCCTGGCAAAAGTGGTAACGAAAAGCCATCAAATAGTTTGTGTCCATGTTACATCACTGTCCAATTTTTCTTAAAGATATACTGAACATTTTCAAAGTTCTGAAATGAATGAAAGAAGCACCCGTACAGATCATCTGCGACTGCTAAGAAGTCACGCACGTGTCCCAGTTACATAAAATGACCCCATCATCAGTGGTACATGGCTTTATTTTGAGGCTCAAACTTGATCCCTTTTCCTGATGTAATGGCTCTCATGACAACCCTTGGAGGAAACTTACCTGCCAGTTCCCCACTGTAAAAATAATTGACTTCCGGAACTTCGTCTCCATTTGAGGTTTCCAGCGTAACACTTGGTAAAAACACACTTGTATCCCGCTTTAACCGAAGGTGGAAATCTCTGTTAAAAAGGAACAGAATCCACAAACAATAATTGTGACAAACTCAGACAAATTTCTGACATCTAACATGGAGATCCTGTTCATAGGAAAATGTGTACTTGTTGAGAAACCATTTACTTACTTTTGATACTGTATTTCAACACAAGCTTACCCCTGAAAAATTGAAGTTAAAGGATATGTACAAACCAATATACATGTGCATGTATCATTGGTTTCATTGGGGATTTTAAGATTCAAGAAGGTTCAGCGAAAGAGTAAAGAATGAAGCAATATACCAGTGCATGTATCAATTTCCTTATGAAAGTGCAGTGCATGTACATCCAACTACAGTTTAGAAGCACGGTTCAAATACATGTACACATGGAACGTACTGCATGTACACTGCACATGTACATTTGGAACCTTCTCAAGGACCCAACCATTATTCAAGGTACCATACAAGTGAAAAATAAAATGTCTTTGAACATCCTCATTCTATGTGTACTTCAGAAAAAAATACATGTTTTCAAAGTTATACACAATATGTAATACTACACGTATGTACTGAACATGTTCATAAAACCTGTAGTATCACTAAGATACATGTACATGTATATCTGCTCATACAAACTGTAGTATCACTAAGATACATGTACATGTACATGTATATCTGCTCATACAAACTGTACATGTAGCATCACTAAGATACATGTACATGTATATCTGCTCATACAAACTGTAGTATCACTAAGATACATGTACATGTACATGTATATCTGCTCATACAAACTGTACATGTAGCATCACTAAGATACATGTACATGTGTATCTGCTCATACAAACTGTAGTATCACTAAGATACATGTACATGTATATCTGCTCATACAAACTGTAGTATCACTAAGATACATGTACATGTTTATCTGCTCATACAAACTGTAGTATCACTAAGATACATGTACATGTATATCTGCTCATACAAACTGTAGTATCACTAAGATACATGTACATGTATATCTGCTCATACAAACTGTAGTATCACTTAGATACATGTACATGTATATCTGCTCATACAAACTGTAGTATCACTTAGATACATGTACATGTATATCTGCTCATACAAACTGTAGTATCGCTAAGATACATGTACATGTACATGTATATCTGTTCATACAAACTGTAGTATCACTAAGTCTGCTCATACAAACTGTAGTATCACTAAGATACATGTACATGTATATCTGTTTAGTTTCATCAAATCAGATAATTCTGCAAATGAGGAAGTTACTGTTTATTCAATATGCAATGCAATGCACACACTATTCATAAAACACTACTCATACTGTCTTTAACAGCCAAATTGCAATCTCTGAGCTTTTTAAACTATAATAAATGGCAATTATTTCTAGACAAAGAAAAACAATCTGAGGACCTGGAAAAATTGCCCTCTTCCAGGCAAGCAACCCCTCCGTCAACAAGCAAGTACTATATTATTATTTCACTTGATGTTAAATTTCAATTGCGCTTAGGGCCTGATCTTGGGAGTTCCTTCTGCCGTAATCCAGCGACTGTCAACAGTGGCTTGGACTGTTTCATCATCGGACAGTCAAGGGGGAAATTCCCAGTTATCCCTGAGGGTGTGGGCTCCTGTCCAATCTGTGGTCCGTGCAAGGGAGGGGGGACAGAGAAAGGAAGACGGAGCCGGGTTCTCTGTCACTAACTCATATTGCTGGATCTTGGCCAGGAAAATCAAACCCCCCATGTTGGAATTACAAAAACATAGTCATTTTCACAATATCGTAACAGCAGCGCACAGAGATAAGAAGTATACCATCTTGTTGGAGAGCTAAGATAAATTGCAGATTTAACTCCATGAAGTATACTTTGACTCATGGACAAAAATCAACATCACTACCATATGCTATTTTAACTTTACTCCAAGTGTAATTAACATTACACCGTACACATACGTACTGGGAAACAATAGAGGGACATAACCGTGCGAATGCCACAAAGCCGCTATTTATCAAAAACAGTGCATGGCATCATGATATGAAAATGTATAATATAACAATTACATGCATCAGCTAGGAAACAGTTAAGACAAAATACGCGAATTTTTTCCAGCAGCCAGAAGTCCAAATGAAAATAAAAGAGAAATTAATCATTACAAAATGAGATTTGACAGCAAATAAGCAGCTGCACCGGTACATTTTCAGCGTACAGACAACAGAAAATGGAAAATTCAAAACATGTACTTGTACAAGTGGAAATTGTAATGTGTGATAGATAAAAATCAGCAAGCAATGGATTACGACAAACAGCTGTCGTACATGTACATGTACCGGCACAGTATAGTATGTAACTTCCAAAACTTCTCACATGGCCACATCACAATAGAGTGACAAATCCTATCACAAAATGTAAGGTGAAAAGTCACATTACAACACCCCTAGGAAGATGTTCATTTGATTATTACATGTAATTACACTGTAATAATTGTCACAGGGCCTGCACGTACTGTACGTGTATAAATGAGAGGCAAAAGTCAACATTTTCAGGGTTTGAAAGTTCGACTGGACTGCTAGACCACCTTGGATAAATTTGGAGTTGGTGTCACACACACCCACGATGACATAAGTCGCATCTTGTTTTGGCCAGTACAGCTGCTGTTGATTTGAAACAATAGCCATGAAGCCATCTCGCACAACTGGTTCCAATTTTAAAGTTTTCTGATGAATTCCATTTGTAAGGAAATTTGAATCAACTTTGAGCAAATTTCAAATTTGGAGGGGGCTTTTTTCTGTCCCTGCAGGTCATGTTGACCTGATAATCCAAGATGATTTAATTCAAGAATTCTGCATTTCAAATTAAGTATGTACACCAACTTCTAATAAAAACTATGCAAAATTGGATTAGCTACTGTACATTTGTAGCAGAAGTGAGGGCTCAATAATCAATGCATGAATCAGCAACTTTGTGAAGTTCTAAAATATCCAGCGAAACAGGGTGGGGGTTTGAAGGTACCTGGAGGGTACCATGGGGGTCCAGTCCCTGGGGGTGAAAGAGCAAAAAATCCAAGAGGGCAGTTCCTACAGACTGGTACTGGTACCTAGGGCATCTGCCATGGTGCATTGTAAATTGAATCAAATGCTGGATAAGTTTTAGGAAATCTCACTGTGTTAAGAGGAAACAGGAATCTAGTGGTTCACATTAACAAAGTGCAGGACCATCCAAAATAACCCTTGAATCAGGAAATTTGTGGGGAAGCTCCCCAAGATGAAACCTCTTTCCGCATCACAATCACCTAAACTATTAAATCTCTCTGGAATACATGTACTTTGCTAAAATCTTTATCTCAAAATCTCCCAGGAAACAAATGAGATATTTTTCAAATGTCATTGGATGAAAAATAGGGCGAAGAATGAAAGAAAATAAGCTTTACATTACATAATCCTGATATAATTCTCCTGCTTGATTGTTGGGAATTTCAAGTCAATGTGGTTCAAGAAAATATGAATAAAAATCAGCATAAAAATAAAACTTTACATTAAAGAAATCTGGGGTTAGTTTGAACCAATTACAATTTCATGCTGAACACAGTGCACTGTTTCGCATGGTGGCACCTACAGTACGTACAGGTTTACTGATGTATACAATTTTCATTAATTGAAGCAATAATTTTGGGAGCCATTTTCTTACCTGCTGTGAGCTGTAAATTTCAGTTCAACGTTAGATTGCTCCAGTGATCTGACTGCTCTTCTATGCTGCTGATGTACTGCTTCCAAGTCATAGTTTAACATCTCATAATGACGGATGAAAGGACTTAGTGTTGGTGCTATGGATCAAAAACACAGGTAGTAAACCATTTAGGTCATTCCACGAGTAGACTCTTCATTCAACTGTGCAGTGTACAATGTATCAGCCTTAAAGTGGATGGTGTGTGGACTGTCATCATGAGGAATATGAAAGGACGGTGAGTGCTAAAAGCTCAAATATTTCAGAAAATAGTCAGTCACATGGTCAACCAACATTCATGATGACGTTCAGCGCAATTTTGACCCTTGCAAAAAAATTTTGTACTCCCGAGTTGATTATTCTATGAATGGATTGCTGTAAAAGGCAAATCAACTCTAGAGGAAGTACAATAAATTTAGACGAGATACAAGATTGCACTGAACAATGATAAACAACCAATCAATTTTGATTAGCCTAAACAGTATGAAAACTGGAAGGCACACGGGTGCCGTTTGGTTTCTAGAAGTAGGAGCCTAGTAAATATGCATGTATATGGCAGCTTTAACCCTGCGTCGTTGTGGTTGGGGTAAAAGTTCCAAGTGCTACTCTTGGCATACAAGTATCAAACACTTAACATCTTGAACATGGCAAGAGAGTCAAGAAAATCCATCTTCCATTTAAATAAAAGACTAAACTAGCAGTTCCTTTAACTTAAGTTTTCGGCTTACAATAAAGATTGAGGGAAAAAGTTCCATTGAGTATTTGGACATCACTTGACACCCCGTGCACCAGTGTGGTAACAAGTCATTACATTTGGTGAGTCGAGTCAAGTCATTTTAACATTGTGGCTCAAGGCAATTCTTAAGGCCAAGAAGTCGAATCAAGTCACTCTAAGTGGTCAAGTCGAGTCAAGTTTCAAGCTTGAGTCAATTTGAGTCAAAAACTTTGGAACAAAATACAATAAAAACACAATTACATGTACTGTACATGTGAGTCATTTTTTTATATTTTTATTTTCATTCAAACATACTGAAAATAAATTTGGGTGACATGTATCTAGCCAACTAAAATTTTGCTTTAAATTTTTTTGAGACTCGAGTTTCATAAGCTTGTACTCGAGGCAAGTCTCCACGAAAGATTCGAGTTGAGTCATTTGGTCGCAGAGACTCAAGTTGAGTTGAGTCATTCACCTGTCAGGACTCAAGTCGAGTCGCTAAAAATATTGTGACTTGAGTCGAAACATTGACTGGAGTCATTACAATTCTGCTGTGCACCAACCCTATGAACACATGACAGTAGAGTGCACATCACAACCCGGGGACTGTCCATATATTTGGAGAAGTCCCTTTATTTAAAGATAAAATCAGTCCCCGGAAAGAGAGAATGTCTCTCTGAATGGGGACATTTTCATCTGGGGATCCTTTTAATACCACAGTGACTGGATTCAACAGAAGAAAATACCCAAGGCTGCTATTTAAAAATTCTACCATTTACTTCTAGGATTACAAGCAGGAGACTGCAATGGTGAGGAAAAGACCGTATCAAACAAATTTCTGAAAACCAATTCTTTATGATGTAGCTAATCAAGCAACATGGCACAATTTTGATAAAACTTAAATAGGCCTAAGTACTGTAAATATAAATGGGAAATGTGGGAGAAAAAATTGATAATAGAATGTGGATATTTTTTATCTAAGCCCAAACTTGGGAAAAAGTCCCCAATTAACTCTCCTTCAAGGGACTGATTTTATCCTTTTATAATATAAAGGGACTTGTCCGAATACAGGGACAGTCCCCGAGTTGTGATGTGCGCCTCTACAGTATAAATGAGACTGGTCTGAAATATTTAACTTTTAAGTTTTTTCTGAGCAAAAATGTTTTCACCGCTAAATTTGGCTTTTTAGGATATTTCATCTCTTTCTGATGGCTAATAAAACCACACTGCAAAGGAAAAATAGGGAAATGGAACTCTGAGTCTTACCGGACCACCAGATTCAGAAATTTAATTTCCAAATTTTCACTGAATAGGCCTACATTGTACATACATGTATGTAAGCCTGTATGTAAACGAAAACTATCGCAATATAAACAGACAGATGGCACCTTGTTGGTTTGAAAACAATGAAAAAACAACGGCTAATGTCCGGAAACTGGGCTAACGATCTTTCTTCAGTACGGTCCACCATCCATTGCAGCTAGCTGCGTGTGGTCGTAAAAAAAACGGCAGACCTACTGAGGACTGATATTTTACAATGTAGGCTAGTTAGGAGATGAAAACAATCGATTTATTTTGCCAAACCAAAGTCGACTTATTCTTGAGTTACCTTTTGAAGCACCAGATTCCCATGATGTAAGAAGAATTAAAGCAAAAATTGTCTTTGCCCGAGACATGATTCGTAGATTTTGTAGATTAGAACATCGCAAAAACGCTGGACGTGCAATTCTCGTGAGCAACTCAACCTCTCGTCCTTTGGCAAAATCGGTTAGACTGAAGTTGATATGTATCGATACAACTATTGCACTTTTAAGATTCGATATTTTACATTAACGTAGCAAGGCTCAAAGAGATCGATGATTCATTTTGATACAGTCGAAAAAAGTAGCCTTCCAGTAGTATCGATACTGGAGAAAGTGACACATCCATTAAATTTAAATAACAAGGGCCGGGATCAGGAAACGCCCGGCCCCCTTTCGGAGACCGACTCTTTGCTTTGTTTGAAATGCTGCGTCGGTGGTGACGATGCATGGGATCTAGACCCAATCCAAACAGAGAAACAGAACTTATGAATTAACGAATATTTTCTTCTGAGCATCTCAATAATAGAAGCAAATTTTATTGTTATTTGTCTATCAAAAAACGTTGCAATTTAGTGTCTCAAGCCAACTGTTCATTCATTCATTGCTGGTTTATTATTAAAATCTCAGTAGTAGCCAAAGGCTGAATTGCTGAGATTTTTACAATTAGACATTAAAATACAAGAATTACAATATTAACACAGGGTTAAATATCGCACACAACCACAAAAACTGAAAAAGGCGCTCCGATCAACAGAGGCTGGCACATGCACAACCCATTCGGGACTCACGGCCGAAAAGCGGTCATTGGCACACAATAAAAACCCCACAAAAACATTAAACGTTGTTTTAAATGAAGGCAAGAGTGTAAAATAGGGTTAATTACAATTATTTAAAAGTTGAGCAAAATAAAGTATGAGACTTTTCTTAAATTGTTCTGTTCTACAACGATGTGCAGAGTATCGTTCTGAGTTTCGTAGATGATAAGCACTGGTAGCAGCAAAGGGGAGGTGCTTTTTTAACTCAAAGTTGGGTATGGTTTTTGCAAACGACATGCACAGTTTCTGTGTACGTTCCTGCAATGTATCTAGCTCAAGCGTTTGGAGACCAACCGAATAGGAATGACCATACCTCACACGATAGGCCTACACACGATCAGACAGAAAGTCAGCAAACCAGGCTGCAATAGAGGAGGAAACCCCCATGTTCAAAAGCTTGGTGATAGCTGTGGTGTGCTCGACTCGATCGAAAGCCTTACACAAATCTGTTAGTAAGACAGACGAGACTGATTTCTTTTATTCGGCTTCAGCGTGTAGCATGTGAAGTAAGTCGATTAGACAATGTGATGTGGAAACCCCTCTACGACTCCCATACTGCGTGGGTCCAGATTACATTCCATTTGCTTGAAAGTTTCTTTGGCAATAAAGTGTTCAGCAACCTTTGCAAAATGAGTAGTTATTGCAAAAGGTTTCAAATTTTCGGCAGATGCTGGAGTGGAGTTGGGAACCGGTACAGTGATAGCTCGTTTCCACTGGGAAGGAACACGGTATTGAGCTAAGGAACAATTTATAATTAGGCCTATAGTAAGAGGCTTAGCTAATTCGTATGCAAATTTGCAGATAAACCTGCTTGAAATGTTATCTTGGCTGCAGGCCTTGTTGCATTTCAGTTTGTCCAAAACCTTTAAACAATTCCCAAGTGTTCACTGAGGGAATAGGGCGTGCTGGAAGATAAGTCGGGAAGGATGACACGTCAAGTGGTGACAGATCAGAATTGACTGACGAAAATTTTGAACATATTGCACTGGCGATGGATCTATGATCAAGTGGGTCAACGCCATCTACATTAACTTGAGTACCACATTTGGCAGAGTAATGCCCAGACGTCAAGTTAATTTCACGAAACCATGAACTTGCTATGCTCCATGCTCAAACTAGTACGCCTACGTTCACAGAGCCAACAAGTCGCCAACGGGTCCGGAATCTAAAGGAGTGGAAATTTTGCAAATACAACGACGGGCGATGGGGGAGGGGGGTTATTCCCCTTCCTTCCCAAAGCGTGAGTGAAATAGGCCCAAATGTTGCAGTATGATGGCTAATTGTGGACATGTGTTACAATTTGCTCTGATGTGTGTCGGCATACGTTTTATGTGGTGGTAAAATTCCTGGCTGAACCGTCATATGACACAGGGTAAGTTCCTGATCTCTGTGGCTTGTTCCCCTGAGGAGATCTCCCTCGTGGATTTTGACTGATTTTGCAGACTCCTCTGTTGATTTTTCATCCTGCATGTTCAAGTTGGGTACGCGCCGCTTGTCCGACTTAATCATGTGTAGGCCTATTGGCAAAAATATGTATACACTACAGTCAGTGCTCTTAATTTATCTATTGCTGAGCTTTCGGTAACTGTGTAACTTCGTCAGGGCAGAAAAATCCACATCTATTCCACCTGGACGCAGCGTTCCAAGTTCAAAGATGACGCGCTGTTCCAGTTCCTTTCGCTGTACATCGGATGATGCTTTCCGCAGGATGCAGACGCTTACGTCACCGAGAGTACTTGTATACGGCGGCGCGCAAAAGTGCTGGGCGACGTCTTCAGAAAGGAGATTAATGTGCGTGATGCGCGACAGTCAGACCGGGTGTTTATGCAACCCTTTTATATTTCTCTGATTAATCAAGTGTATTGACTGCTCGAGTACACACAATGACGTTGGCGTCTTAGTTCATCAATCATTGCTGAGCTCAGTATTAAAGCGTACGACCTACAGTAAGATTATTATTATAATAATAAAGACCATAAAAGGTTGAAGATATACCCCGTCCCCCACCTCCTCAAAAAAGTTTGCGCTACCCCATAAAAAAGGGTTCTGGGTCGGCTCTTAAAAGTCAAACAGTGCAGTGGTGTATATCCGTGGGCGGGGGTAAGAGGACCCCTGGGGGACATGTTGCAATATTTTGGAATCGAGAAAGCCATGTTTACTTTTTTCAGGAAAACACTCCCAATTTTTGCCCTGGATGCGCCGCTGCATGGCTCGTATTGCGTCCTCTACTTTTTGACCGAAAGCAGAAAAGGCTTTTTTAACCACTGTTCATCCTGTCTCAGCTCATAACCACATTGTGGATGTTTGAATTACTACAATTATCTTTTATTTTTATTTCGCGTTAATCTATTGTCTGATTCATTAATTTACCATTACTTTGTTTACTTCAGTATTGTTTTACATATATTTATAAGACTTCAGAATAGAGCTTCCGTTAATCAACAGCGCATGCCCACACTAGAGCATATCATTCGGGAGAAATACGCACGCGTCAGATCTGCCCCGATGATTAGTGCTGCCAGCGAAATTTATTTTACACAACACACTGGGGAAATTTGACTTGAATAAAGGCTATAACCAAGGCTCTGGGGGATTATTTTACCCCAAAAGGGAAGTCCGGCATTTCAAGCTTCTACGAGTCGGGAAGACTAGTCTCCCCTCAATACCAATTTTCCCATAGGAAAGCACACGGTGCATCCCCTGACAGCTGTGTAATTAAAAAAGACGCTTTCGACTAAACATGTTTTCTCGAACAGCCTTTGCGTTATGAAATACCGAACTGGCTCATTGGAACGAGTCTGTGACTTCGCCCGTTCCAGCACATTTATGGAATTGGCCGATTTTTTCGGGGTGCCTTCGACTAAACATGTTCTCTCGAACAGCCTTTGCGTTATGAAATACCGAACTGGCTCATTGGAACGAATCTGTGACTTCGCCCGTTCCAGCACATTTATGGAATGGGCCGATTTTTTTCGGGGTGCTGATTCTTGGAATATTCACTAGATAGAATTTATTTGTACAAAATAACTTAATTAAAGGCAGGTTAACGTTTTCGCACCATGATGGACCGTGGCGTGCGCTTGAAACATAGGCCTACATGCCTTGCCAGTTGAGGTGCTGGGAAGTTACCCATTAGACTTTGCGAAGCTACCTTCAAACATTCTGCTAGAGACATTTTTTTTTGGTCGCTACTGGAACGAGATAAAAATTGCAACCTCGGCACTGTGGCCAGTCATACTTCCAAAGAAGTCAAATTTTTTTGTGAGCTCTTGCTTCCTCAACATTTGACCGTCCAGTTGGTTAAGTCAGTCATAGAGCTCATCTTTACAAAAATGGAAGAAACCTTGATTGAATCCCGAGGAACCATGGATAAGAAGTTGAGATGGGTCTGCAGTCGCTACCCGAAACTACGACTGCAACAAGAAGTACAGTCTCGATTTTGAACCCCTGGCTGTGAACCAAAACGTTGTGGGCTGGGAGGAGTCAAATTGTAATGCACAGTCATATCCCCGACCTACAACGATGCAGCAGCAATAGTGTGGTACATGTGGACCGGAACATCAAGCTAAAGGGGTGTTGAGTAGTCGAGAGTAACGGAAAAATTGAGACAACGGTGAAAATGGACCGCCAATGCAAAATTAGGAGAATGAAAATAGATTATAAAAGCACTGGATGACATGCTAACAAAAATGGTACCTATTCAGCTATTATCTTACTGTCTACTGTCTTATCTTAATGTCTCGTGATACATGAATTTGTATGTGAATCTAAAAGTAAAACCAAAATTCTATTTTGCAATTGCATATGTACTAATTACTACACGGTACGGGTGGGAATACCATGGGAATACCATTAATACCATTAATTTACAAACCTAGAACAATTGGTAAAACTACTTACAGTCTTTCTCGTCCCTCCTGTAAAATCGCTCAGTGAAAAGCTTAGCTGAACTGCCAATATGGAAATTAATTTTTAGAAATAGAAATATGACAATAGTTGAAAAACGGAATGTGACAGATACACATAGAGTGATGCTCACGGTTCTGGTTTCATTGTCTTCTTTATTAGAAATGTCTCACTTTGAATCGGGGCAAACGCCTTACACAGTCGTAGTAGATACCAAAATATTCGTTAACTTACACCACAATTATGTACAACAGCCTTTCGTAATAACATGTGTGGTTTCTGGCTATATTATATACACGATAAGCTTAGTGTCAACGTCATTAGGCAACTTCGGACAAACAAGAAATTTCAAGGAATTGCTGGAATTGTAGGTAAATATTACTACATAACAAAAACATCATTCGAAATTAATCCTATGTCAAAGCGAAGATGCATACCTATAACTATTCTTTTAACTAGATAACTGTTTAGTTCTTTTAAGCTGAGAATTAAGATCAACCAAAATAATTCATTGCTTGCATCTATTGTCAAAAGCTAATAAACATAATTATTCAAAGAATTATACTCAACTATTATTTTTAATGTATAAAACATTCAATGTTACCGTACAGAGAGATATTCGCATAGTTTTATTCACATTGTTTGACTGGATACATGTTACATATAAAATACCAATTTACAATTACAATCATTGGAATAAATTCATCTTAATTTATATAATTACATGTTTGTACATTTGATGCAATAAGACAGAATACAAGATTAAATCGTCAAAAGTAGCAATTTCATTGCCAATGTACATATATTAGACGAAACTTCAAAACTAATTTAAAGTCAGCGAAAGATACTGGTCAACGAGTTCAGTTGATAAAATCATATGTTGCTCTATTCGAGTGGCAAGAAAAATTGTAGATTCTATTCCACTGGCTAAGAAGTGACAAAACCAAAATAAAAGTCCCGATCACTAGAACCCCATCACCAAAAATTAACACTGACAAACTTTCTTCGAACGAATACTAAGCTGTGTTATGAAGCATGCGTCAGCATCCTAAAATAAAGTTAATTGAATTTTTTTTTCTTTAAGACATTTTGATACTTCAGTAATGATGTACAAGAGCAGTAATATAAACAGCACAAAGACACTGGATCAGAACGGATTTACTGATGAAGTACTGAGGGAAATATAAGTTAGAAATATCTTAAGTAAATATGAAGTATTCCAATTTATTACAGCCTTAATATCCTCTGTACATAAAGAGATACATATATGTGCAGTTTAACAGTTTCCCCTTAAACCAAGCTTCAGTGGAGTTTAATTTACATGTATACTTCCCTCTGTCCAAGAGTTTGAGCGAGACTCGTGTAGCAATGTTTTCTTTCAATCAAGGGAAGATGTGCATTGTGCTGCTCAGACGTACCCTGTAACTTCGACCAAATCTTATATCTAGCAATGTCAAACCGTGCCTGCATAGGTAAATTCCTCGTCGCTTCTGTAGCCACTTTCGTTGGAGAAAGCACGACAGAGGGAAGGATGCCTCGATCTTGGCTTCTCACCCGGCTCGAATTCTCCATCCAATCCTCCGTAACTCACACCGTGCCCAGGCTTGGTGAAATCGAAGGCGGAGCTCACTGTCCCCGTGTACATCTCCATGTCACCGTGGTAAGTAAATGGGTCTGACGTATCAACTTCATCTCCCGGTACCACCGCCACGTCTTCGAAGTCAGCGGTAAAGCTCTCACCGTAGCCGTGGTGGGACAGTTCCAGCGTAGCGTGCGGTACGGTAGCCGCATCTTCCTGGTCCAATGGCGTTACCATCGTATCTCCATAGCGGTCGATAACGACCTCAGAATCCACCTCGGAGCAGCCGTCTTCGATCACGAAAACGTAGCCACTCTTGAGAGCTTGTTGGAGCGTCTGCGACCAAGCGTCATGAAGGCAGACGGCCGCCTCACGAGGCTGAACAAACCACAGAAAGTCTTGGTACGGCTCACTGAGTTGAACTTCGGGATCTTGCAGAGCGTCTAACACCTACAGAATTTTCAAAAGAAAAATTATAAACCAGGGTACAACCAAGTCCAAACCAGGTCAGGGTACAAAGATTGAAATTTTATGTTTCAAATTAAACGTTGAATCCAAGATCAAGTGTGGATACATGCTAGAGTAACAGGGACATGATAGCTTCCACTCTTAATGTCAATAGCACCTTGGGTTGTTATTGAGTTTCGAACTCACATATAAGGTCCCATTAAGTACGTTACGTCCTCAGCGTATGACTCATTTTCAAGACACTGAGACAAGGTTGGTGCAGCTTTGGAAACTCGAGGGAAAGATACGAGAGAAGAGGAGTCGATCTAACTTACCAAGTTATCCTCTACAGCTTGATCAAATAGCACCCGCGCCTCCTGCAGGTAGTGTTCTAGTCTGGTCTGACCCAGGCACTGGTCTTCGGTGTCTGAGTCAATCTCCATGAAGCCATGGTCGTAGTTGATGTCATACAGGCTGGATAGTCCGGGACCCTTCCTGCCGACACCGACCCGGTGGGTCCAGGCACCACTCTTCAGGTCGAACCGGTACTGTTGGTGGCAAAATATCGAGATGTGATGCTAATTACAAAATGTAGTAATACTCAATACACTGTACTGTTGCAAGAGTACTTTGCCTCATGAACGTAATATTTTGATTTTGACGGTTTATAGATTTCCTCATTCAATGCAAAGACACAGTCATATGTGTGTTTCGTTTTACTTTAAATTGAGCGATATTTTTTTCATATAATGAACATAAAACAAGTCATCTCGCCACTTTCGACGAAACAAACTTAGTTACATGTATGTGCAGTTACAACATGGAGACTTTTACCAAAGCGTTCTTTCAAATTTTGATGTAAAGGTCAACCTCCAAATTGGTTTTACCCACACCTATAAACGTATCTAAGTGAACGCCGAACGGAATATGGAAACGATGACGGTTTCTGATGGTTTATGTTCTGCATGTTGCAATGGTGTGATGATGATGTTGAAGATTAATACCTGTGGAAGAAGTTTCCAGCCATGAGTAGCCACCATGTCAATTGCCGATGTTACGTAATCGATGGTCTCTTCGGTGGCGAAGTAGGGGAGATTGATGCGAACAAATCCCGGCCTAACCGCCTCTGCGGGTTCCTCGTTGCACATGTTTCTCCTGGTGAGTGAAATCAAATCTGTCATGAATTTCTATTTAAGACTTTGTAGATTAAGATCATGTAGGCCTTTAGCGCTTGGGCATTTTTTCTGGCTTCTACGAATTCGGAAGATTCACAAATGTAACCAATAAAAATTGGAACATTCTGAGTTTAACCGCTCACCTGTCTTCACGAAGGAGTTCGTAAAACTTGACAGCGCTGTCTTCGGAAATCCCAAGAAGATCCTGCATGATCAAACATGAAAAACGCCTCAACTAAAAACGAATGTAGAATTTCTAAAATACTTCTTTCTATTTGATAAATATCGACTGGTCTATTTTTGCTTGATTTTCTCACTAATGGAATCATAAAACAGAAAGGGATAAGATCAAACTATGGTGCCCACGACGGAACAAAGTGTCGTCAACTTACGTGGGCGTAAGGACCTGCGCATGCGCATCCTCCCCGAGCCTGGATGCCAAAGAGATCATTCAGGAGGACGGAGACAAAATTGTGATGGAGGAGTTTGCCAGTTTCCTGATGCCTGATCATGAAGGAGAAGATGGGAAGACGGGATACTTCCTTGTTGCCAAGAATCAAGAGATTTTCGTTCGACTGCCACTTCTCAAAAGCGTACCTAGACAAAAATAACAAGCGGTTAACTGGATAAGTTATATATGATTAACTGTTAACGTACACAAATATTATTCAAACGAGGCGGTTTCAACGTAGCAACCATTTTGTTGGAACACGGACGAAGTTGTGCTTGGTTTAGTTTGAGGCAGACGGCTTTACTCTGGGGCAGAGTTATTAACAATGATTGTAGGTTCCTATCCCAGACAGATTGAATGAAAACTCTCTTAATGAAAAATGCTTCAAAATAATCTTCTGATGAACTACACGATCCATTTCACTGCAGTACATAAAGGAATTAATCAGATGTGTTCTTTCTGTTTTACCTTGCTAGTTGCTCCTCCCGCTCTTCGATGTGATCTACACCCACAGCGTGCTTAATCTGGAAGGCCAAACCTGCGCGGATGGATTCTACGATAGCCGGAGTGCCGCCTTCCTCCCGGGCCTCAATGTCGCGAAGATAGTGGTACATGTCACGTGACACCTGGATGGTGAGGAAGTACATCCCCTTCGTAAAACTCTTACTAATTTTAGGTCTTGACGTCAGAATCGAAATTTTAATAGCACCTAAAGCAACCAAAACTACAAGACAATCGAATTTGGGAATACGGTTTTCCAAGGACAACATCAAAATGTCGAAGAACGTTAGTTTCTTTGTGGTACATGTGCTGGATAATTCGAAAAACAACGCGGTTCTTTATTCCTTGATTTATTCATTTCTCTTGAAAATCACAAATTGCATCACTTTAACATTCCTCAAGCAAGCACAGACTAGTTGGCGACAGTTTCTTTCACGTTGTTGCACCGGATGATGACTAAACGATAACAAGGTGTGTCGCCCAGAAAAAAGCACTGCCCAAAATACTTCTCTTCTCAGTGGTTTCAACCGATCGAGTTAAAGAAAGCAACACATGGCAAGGTTATCTTGAGACTTACATATGCAACCGTACCCCCGCCTGCGCCGTGTGGTACCTTGTTAACGAACAGACACTTCTTGGCGATTAAAAGACCTGGGTGACAAAATGAAGACAGGTAAATGAACAATGACTTTCCCAGACAACGTCTTCTTGTGATTAATGCCGCTATTGGGGGCGAGTTTGAAGGAAATTGAGCATTAGGACATTTATTTAACGATGTCTTATATACAAAACGACAAATATAGACCTACAGACCTCTGAAAATACGAATATAATGAAGGTTTTTCCTTCGGTGTTGGAGGGGAGCAAAAGACGATTTACCATTTTATTCAGACCTCTAACACTGTTAGAGAAGCAGGAAATGCCATGACTAGGGACACTCTGAGCCATATCAAAATCACTGGCAAATCTGATCATAATCGATGCCTACTAAAGGTTGCTTTTTGTATCTTACCCGGTGTCCCAACGCCTCCAACAAACTTGTGGGTAGATATGAACACGGCATCCTTTGAACAGTCCCAATCTGGCCTGCAAACAAACATTACCCAAACAAATCATCAAATTATTGTCAATTTCGACATCAATGAAGCAAACTTTCCATTAGTTTAAAATGCTTATCCCAGATGCACTTTTACTCAAGACTTGAAACGTCTTCCATGGTACTTGTTTCCATCTTGGGCAATTTACTTGAAACACTTGGCTTTGTCAAAAATGTTAAAGAAAATCGGCTTTGAACGTTCTGGAATTTTGTTTCATTAAACTCACCGGCAATCTTCGGGATTCATATCGATGTCCAAATACGGAGCTGAATAAGGAAACAAAAATAGTTCATTAAGTTTCTGTAATTTTCGTAGGGTTCATAGCCGTATAAGTATAAACACCACAAATAAAGAGTTTGGAAAATGACTGATAATCATAAAGCTAACAACATTAAAAGTCTGAACTCAAGTCTTTCCTGGGAAATATGCTTCGAAACACACATCCCAGTAACGAGTGATTCAGTTTTTAGAAGGGCGGGGCAGGGGGGAGGGGAACATGTTTATTCACAGCTTTTATTCATAGGGATGGTCACACAATTTTTCTTGGGCAAATTCTCCACAATGACTGCACCTGCGGTAGCGTAGTCCCAGAACGACAAGGCCCCGTAATGATGCAAGAGCGCCGCCACCGGCTTGGTGTCGGTAATGATACCCGTGACATTCGAGGCTGCTGAAAAACATCCCAGTATCAGATCGTACTTCTGGCAATATGTCTGGAGCTTAGACTCCAAATCAGCCAAGTCTACCAGTCCATTTGCCGTCTGCTGGATTCGCACAACCTATAGAGACAAAAACATATGTACCATCAAATAACAGTGCACAAGAAATGGCAATACAGGGAAATATACTTCAAGATGTGAGAGCTAGAAGTAAATAACTCAAGCACATCATGTGTGGCACGAAGAGCGTTCGTTTTACTTTCTCAGTCACACTCATGCCCCGCGCCAGCTTGATAGCTGCTGGCTGTCATGTTTCTTAAAAAAGAAGATACAGGATAGCATTGGTAACAAAACCTAATCAAGTTAGGCGAAACTGTGTAGGGCAGGTTATCAGCAATGCTTCAAATTAATTGACATTGAGCAAGATATTAGAAAAGAAAACACACTACTCGCAGGTTTTCGACACGTTCATACGCATTTCATAAGATTTCGAATGAAGCTGGGTTGAAGGGAATATGCCAACATGTAGTTAAAAGTTTTTAATTTTAAATTTAAGGTCGTGATCTCAAAGACCTTTTGACTTCACCGTACTATATCTGCTTGCATATAACTTAACCCCATCCTTAATCGGGGAAATTTATTATGTACAGCTCAACCGTAGTTTTCCTGGAAAAAAAAACAAAGAAAGTGGGGTCGCGGAAACTGGTGAGTTCCATATTTCAGTGTATCCATAGTAACTTGTCAGGCGCAAGGCAGCTGAGCCTCAATATCTGCATATGCACCTACGCCCTACCCATTTTTGCTCTTCTCGAAACATTCGGCATAATTAGATTTCTTATTGATAAAGAAAATGTCTTTCCGAAAGCGGCATAAAAGGGTGCCGCCAAGTTGTCTGGCGACGTGTTTTTTCAAGTGCCACATCACGCACGATCATTACAAACGGCTATTGAAAATTATGAAAGTCTGATTAGACACGCAGGACTGGTCGTGTTGCAGGCGACGAGCGAGAGAACGTCGCAACGTCGCGCGGGTCGATTATGCCATTTTTTTGAAGTGAACTAGACCAGAAGTGAAGCAAAAACGGCTTGAAGGAAAAAACAAGCAGCTTAGAAAGCCCCGTACACTTAACATCAATGTCGCAACAAAACAACTTACCCCGAACAAAAAAAAAATAATGATTTCAGCCGAAGTCTGTACCACGTCCTCTTACACGAAAACAGGGTCTCCCCGCTTAACTTGAGCAATTATGAATAAATAATACAAATAAGGGGTCGTGGGAGGCGCTTGCTTGTTTTGAGACGACCAAATTTTCCCCAGCGGAAGCCCGACAAACCCTTTAAGCAGGATGCTTCCAGGAATATGACTGTATATAATCCCGATAATTTGTCCAGTTGACCCCGTAGGCATTGGGATAACACCGCAGGTCAAGCTGGACAGACGAAATAAAAGGTTCCTCTCCTTCCTCATTGATTGAGGGAGCAGGTCAGTTTGATTTTTAAAGGGGAAGGAAAACAACTCATATCACCATCAATATTCAGAACAGTGCACACTTCAAACTATTAGGTATTTCACTGACAGATTTCTGAAGAGTTCATTTCAAGGGTTTGTTTGAAGAGTTGTTGGTCCCTTCACTGCCACAATACCGCAAAGTCTTTGAGTCACTTTAAAGGCGATTTTTTTTAATTGCTAACATGCCCTGTATCCACTGCTAGGATGATAAGCCAAGAGAGCGTAGGTGGCAAGGCGGCCGATAGGAAATTGAAGTCATGGAATTATGACACATGGCATTTCGAGAGGAATTGCCCTGTTGGAAAGAGAAAAAAATCAATGGCTTCACCCGTGTGGTTCACCGTGCGGTTTTCAGCGGAAAAGGGGATTCTCTTGAGGTAAAGGGGGCTTGTGACCTAACCCAGTTGGGGTTGTATGCCCTGGAACATGAACCTACCCTAGCTCCGCTCTCTCGCCATGGTAGTATGTTGGAGTGGTGCTCAAACGGACCGACCAGCACCATCTGTAGGAGTAAAAAACAGAAATCCGAAAATCAAATGAATGTTCCCAGCGCCCAACAACACATCACCCTCGAGAAACGGATAGGAATAGAGACTAAATTTAGACCCCTTCTTCATTGGGCGTGAACAACCTGAACAAGTGTCCGGGATTTGTTATACACATAATTGGACATAATTGAAAGTTGTTAACTATTTTTAAAAACCGCCGACTGAAGTACGAAAGTGCGCAATGATTATTTATAGCCTTGTGAGTTGTTGTTCACTGCCTTCTCCCCATAGGCCGCATGTTGAATTTCCCTATGGAAGAAACTACAGACTTTAATTACACCCTCATATAAACTTTGACATCATTCGTAACGTGGTTCAGCCGCAGAAATCACCTGACAAACCATTGTTGAAAACTCGATAACAAAAATCTGTTTAGTTAAGGGGCTGGCATTCTTACGCTTCGTGGATCTTGGCAAGGGTTTGGGGCTCTGGTTTAGCGTCTTCAAACTCACCGTCCTTGCGGCTTTTTCTCCGTGCAGTTCCATCACGTTAAGCAGTTTGTGTATGGCCCCGGTAGAGCCGCTTCCAGTGAAAATCACTGCGTCATCTTCGGTGGCATTGACGCAGCTACGAATCAATTCCCTGCGACAAGACAGGCCAAACTATCCCGGTTAAAACTGGCTATTAAGAGAAAGTAAGCCACGTGATCGTGAGGTGACCTCGTTAGGGTTAATTGCTTTGAACCTACGGGGTCACATCGAGGTTCGTTCGTGCTTGTGGAGCGCACCTTGTGTCAGATTGTACCACAGACAATACATTCAGGCATGGAATTTCCACAAAAAGATTTTGTGCTTTAATTACCATATTCTTTGTTCGTTCTATCTGACTTTCATTGGTCATAATTTTGTGTAATTTACCTGTTTATTTCAATTAATTTACTTTATGAGCGTATTATGCATAGGTGTGTTGTTTCTAGTTATTTCAATCTTATTAATCACCTATTTCTGAATGTTTTTCCCATTGGGAATACCGTTGGTTGATAGCCCTCGACAGAAGTTAAGCACGTGGGTTGTACAAACACAAGACCCTTGTTCCAATAGACCTATTTTGTGGTTGCGTAGGTTGACAACGAACTGAGATGAGTATGTGAGCCCCACCCGGGAACTTGGCCGTGTCGCATTAAGGCCAAGCTTGCTTCTGATCAGCAAAACCCCGAGCACGTACTTTTCACCAGGTCCTCGCCAGGTTCACACCCGTGCATCGCGTCAACACACCCCTCCTCTATCCCGTCTCTTATCACCCCCTCACTCGCGCCCCAATCTCCTGCCCTTCCTGTCATGTTCCTCACGAGCCCCCTCCCCCTTTTTCCCCTGTGTAAAGTTCACCTGTCCCTCATGTTTGTTATGCACCCCAGGTGACCCAGAGGTGTCCCAAGAGACCGAGCTTTAGTCCCTGAACTTGGGAGGTTCCCAATGCCGCCCCAGAGAGTTCTGCAGTTCACTCCCCGGGTGTGGTCTCCATGCGGACCTCGGGCCGGGTGACAAGGGATATACCGTCTAGCCACAAAGGAAGAGTCCGTTTGGCTAGCTACTGCAAGTCAGTGCGGTTTTCCTTCATTGTCAAGGCGGGAGTTAAGGACAAGTGTCCCAGATAACTGAACAAGGTCACTCGTAACCTGAGGGTCAAACCGCAGGTGTCCTGTCTTCTGAGGCAAACGGACATAAAAACTTACAATCTATCGTGTGAATCGGCAAAAAACATCCAACATCTTACCATCCACGATCAACACTGTCGCGTTTGCTATGAGCGCTAGAGCGCTGAGCACAGGAGGGAAAGCGTGAAACTTCACTTTAATTACCACAATCACAGGAGACCCGATAAGTTCCTCGAGATTTGAAATCACGACATATACATAATTGAATTTTTAGAAGTCGCACGGGATTTTAGTCGAAGTTACTGGTACTTTACTTCATTTATAATAGAATCTTTTGGCAGGGGTCAATGGAACTGGCAATAAGTGCCAAGTTGGACTGCGTCAGATTCAACATTTCGAGGAATAAACTTGTAAATACCTGGCCTCGTGCCTGAACTGCGTCGTTTGTTTCGATGTCACTGTAGTTGTGGTGTGGGTGTTGGCATACATAGAATAGACGTACTCGCTGATGTAGTTCTCAATACACCGCAGAGGCCTACCAAAGAACAAATCAAATCCAAGTTTGATCAACTTCAAGCTGTTTCCTTTTTAAAGCACATAAGCCAGAAGAAGCATTAAAATAGCGTTTTTATTTTCCAGACAAGTTTCCCACGCTTTGCAGCCAATGGAATAATGCATCTCTTCCTCAGGCCTGTGATCTGGGTAACGCATATTTTTTGCGTACATTACACATGACGGAAATGGGAGTGACGTCGACAGAAATAGGTGTACCGATGTGGAGTATAATATTACATCATCTATAATATTATATTACGTACAGTAATGATCAACTTTCCTTCTTTTTTGAAAAAGTTCCAAGAAAGTTTGTGGGAACTGATAATTGGGGTGCAGGTCAAATTCTGTGACAAACTGGAGGGCGTATGCCAGACAAGTATCGGCCTGCCCGTAAACACTGGGTTTCCGTGCTTTAATGGACGAAAACACGGAGCACCCTGGCTGTTTTTGGTAACTTGTAAGTCAGCACACATTGCACGATCGGAAGTCCTGGATTAAGGAATTATAACGTAAAAGAAAAATACTGAAGACACAGTCGATCTAGGAATAGAAGCCCAGTAAGTTACACATAATCACAATTGCTGGAAAGAAAATAATAAACTCATGATGAATCAAGACTGTGTCACTCTTTCGTCCAATTTGAGATGAGTGGTTAGGGAGGCTGATGACAGCTGGAACAAACTCATTTCACGCAACCAACTCGTATGGAAAGTGCAGCTCAACGTTGATCGCAGTTACAAAGCCAGAACCAAGTTATTACCGCATTCGCTCCGATTCCACATTACACAAGGCTGGTTTGTAAAGGATTAAAGAACTAAAGTGGCATTTCCCAATTCCTTAGACCTGTGGTTGTCGGTCCATGTTACCTTAATCCCAGAGAAATGAGGACTGACATGGCAGCGGGGACAGGGAAATGAAATGGGTGGGTAGATTCCAAACGATTTTGGTGTGAATGTGCCTGGTCTTGTTCGCCGGATCAGCAGCTCACTGACCTGCCTAATCTTCCAGGATTAAGCCAATTTAGGAAGACAATCGGCACGTCCGAATCTCGTCAATTTTTATGGTTTTTGTCTTATACAATCGCATGCTGTCGGAACAACACAGGACACGCCCAGGGCTTCATCACAGCCTTCAAAACATGTTTCTCTTCCCTTTTTCACACTCAATCTTAAGCTTTGTTTCAAGACCCTAGATTCCCCTGGACTGCGTTCAGAGTCTTCAAGTTAACGCCAGTTAATGTTAGACTTATTTCAAGTAACCTATTTGTAATCTACTCGTCCTATTTCGCGTCCTCCAAACGTGAGCCCATTTTGCAGTAGCTACTTTTCGGATGAAAGCCACGGTAAAACTCTTTTTTCATGCGGTTCAAGAATTCAGCGCCAACTGTGGACCAGAATTTTCAAAAGTGGTCCCTGTCGTCAAACTGTCCACGCGAAGTGGATCCACCACAGTTAATTCAGTAACCACAAACGTTGTGTTGTACAAACAAATCTGGGTGACTGACGGTTACCCTCTATAGGCTCCCAGCTAATGTCGGTCAGTTGGGATGGGGAAATGTTCCTGGCCTGATGGCCTAAGCTAAGGCAAATTCACGAGGTGGTTTTCCTCTCGGGACATGTACAGACTTGTCAGCTCAGATTTCAACGTCAATCAAATGTACTTACAAAAGTGCAAGCTAATTGTAATAACTGTAAAAGGAATGAATGTAAGTTGTTCTTACCTTCCAGAAGCTGTGTAATCGCAATATATCACTGCAAAAAAAATAAAGAAATAACCAAATTAAGAATGATTTACATCTTAAACGGGATTGATGTGAAAGAACAACGTGATCAATTGTTGTTTGCTCATACTACTTTATCAATCACTAAATCGCATATTGAGAAACATTTAAGACTGGCGTAGCGCCCCCCCCCCATCTGGCTGACGTTCGCCATCATGTCCCCAATTTTTAGCTCAAGGTTTACACATGCACTGCATTTCTGTGTATTGGGGTTTGGTTTACAAAATAAAGTCAAGGCCGGAGAAGCGATGGTTATTGTTATATTGGTTCTACCTTCTGTCAATCGACTAACCAGTACAGACCGACCAATACAGACCGGCAAATACTGACCGACCAATAGTGACCGGCCAATACTGACCGACCAATACTGACCGCCACAACAGCTGTAAGCTGTTGTTTTATTCTTGTACACACAAAAAAAATCCTTGACCGAACGCGAATGCCACTCGACAATACAAACAGCGCGGGCGATGTTTTTGTGTTTGTTTAATTGACGGATGTTCGCCACTACTGCCAGTCAACATACAATGTTTTGTAAATACACATGTCAAAGCGATTAGAAACAACGCCACCCATGGGAGTTTCAACTACAGAGTATTATGCACGCAGTATCATTGTCAAGGCTCTTTCGGGCGGCTGTTCAGGTCATTTCAAGAAGGTTACAACAAGAAAAAAATCTGCTTTTCCGGGCCATTAAATCATGCAGCTGGAAACAAAAGGCCTGGATCGCGATGTGGTGGAAATGCCGTGCGTGTTTTCCCATTTGGTGAAAAGTACGCGTGACTAAGGAAGATGAGTAATATTCTAATTCACGGCCATCACTCCAAACACAGGTCAAAAATGACCGCAAGTTTCTGATGAATTGCGCAAGGGTCCCGGTAGCCTTATTTTAAGGGTGACATTACTCCGTGACCTATTATCTAGGGAAGACACCTCATTTTCAAAGAGTTCGGCTTGATTTGACCAGCAGAGAGTTCCGTCACGCTATCGGCTGAACTCCCAAGAGCGGGTGAGACCTAACAGGACGCGGTGTTTAGTGCAAGGGAACCCGAAGAAGACACCCTGGAGTCTCCTCCGGTCACTGAGAGCGAAGGCAAGTTTTTCCCCAAGGCTGGTTCGTATTCGCACGTGGCAACACTTTCGTCCTTTCTACAGATCACACACTTGATTTACAATAGCATTTCCCACCTACAACAGGGACCAGCAAAAGAACGCCCCTCATTTCCCCCAATCAGCTTGGTGGGAACCCACTCGAGAGATTTATATTTCCCTTGGCAGCCAGTCTGAGACATTGTGATCTAAAGGCTCTGTGTTTGCTTATTTTGGGCACAAGAAAAATTTCAAACAAAGTTTTAATTTCGTTGGAATCTACAAGTACAACGCGCAGGTAATACATAAATGTCAACAATGAGTCAGGTTGTGGTAGACGCAGAGGAAAATCACAATTGTTCCAGCGATGCAAGTCAAAACTTATTTTGTTGCTAATCTTGTGCCAATTATTATGGTGCGACTTTCAAAGCGGTTTGACCAGCATGTTTTCTGATGAACACATCACAAGAATTCAAGATAGAAATAACCAGCCAGGCAGCACAATCTTCGGTCAAATCATCGTTTATGACATTCTGATTTGCAGCACTTTAACCGATGTCTTTTGGCGCGTTTCTCTGTCCCTAGCCCCCCCGGCCAAATTCGTGCAAACCAGCTCACGAACTGATTGACATTTCCGAACAATTTTTATCAAACACATGCACAACCTCGCGCCAAATTGGGAAAGGCATGGATTACCCGACAACTCACCGGGTTTTCTTTACAGTAGGCTACATGCACAACACAAACCGTGTGTTTTGATTTCATGTGTCGAATAAGGGTTAAAACTAACGGAGCATGACGCAGAGCAAAAGGTAATATCAGATAGCGACTGAAAAGTTGCTAGGACCAAGATTTCTAAATTAAGATGGGGTAATTATTAATCACCTCCGATGACTTACTTCAAAACATGCTCCCATTAGGCCTACATCGCAAATCTACATTTTTGACCAAGTATGACAAAGCATGGAATTCTTCTAAGGGGAGTTGGGTTGTCAGACCACCAGATTGTTTTTATGACTTATTGTGACAGTCAAGCAGACACATACAGGTAATTCATTGCATTGTTACTGACATCAAAATAATAACCCTTTAAGCATTTTTATTTATTTATTTTTTCTTGTGGGGGGTGCGGTATCCAATTCTACATAAATCCAGGTAAGCCAACATTTATGAAACTGGCAAACTAAAGAAATGATTCTTCCCACAACAGTTTCAAGATCATTCTTTGCAGGTCATTGTAACATTGAGGCAAAATCCCCCAACCCCCCCTAAAAAAAAACTGGTCAAAGGGATGATAGGTGACATATATATTATGAGGAAACATCAAATGCCATTGTAAAATATTAACACAATCACAAGCGATCTGACAGGTTGAGAAAAACAGTGTGGTCGTGAAGGACACGGTTGAATGAACTCACCCCTTCTCTGTCCGAATGGACCACGGAATAATGCCTCCCCTCCGATCACGTTGTTATTGACGTAGCTGAGTAGCGCCTGCTTTGGACAGGTGGTGTTGGATCCAAATGCCTCCATCTTCAATATAGTAGCTCCACGAAGAAAACCTGATGGTAAGATCTTGGAATGTGAAGAGGACAGGGTCGATGCTATGAATCACAACAGGGTTCCCCCCTACTGCATGACAATGTTACAGCTGTTAACAAAGCACGTGTTGGATGGTGCGCCTTTCATGTATGAACGCGGGACTCAGGTCTGTTCGCTAGTGGTGCAGTGAACTGACTCTCCGCTGCACGGGTGGCGCACTTTATAGCAGCGATCACCCACGACCTGAGCTGTGTGCTATCTGTTGCGATGACGTCACAGGGGGGTCCGGCCAGCTCGGGCATTGCGTGTACATGACTGGTTCAACAGCCCGCAGCTGATGGTGGCACACGTCAGACGGAAATTTCTAGCGGGGACTCGGCCCGGAACCCGGAAGACTCCCCACGCGCAATTATGATCATGTCACCAAAACCTTTTTTTTCTCAGTAAGTCTCCATGGAAACATCAACAGATCGAAAAGCATCTCGGTTTTTTTCCTCCAGAAAGGAATGGAGGGCATCCCCCAGAAAAAAAAATAGAACGTGCGGTGGCATTGTCGTGTTCGTAAGAGGTCTTTTTGTGTGTTCGTTTGACAGCTCTGTGTCTTATCAAGGACAAACTATAAATCGTCGATGTTTTGTTGTTTATCCCTCAACTCAAATTTGGGAGGGAAAAAACAGCAAACTTTTAGTCCAAGTTGACATATAGATAGCAGTGCCTAGGGCCTTTTTGTGCGAAGGTTGACTTATATCTCACTCACCTTTTTCAGACAGGAAAAGAGAAATTGTTCCACACACGGTAAAAATAGGCTCGTAGACTCTATAGATAAAGACTCTGCAGACCTATAAAGAGTGAAAAATTATCAAGTAGAGCTTGTCAAGTCGATGTTTTCAATATTTAAAAGGCAAATTGACTCTTCTTTTTGCCTTAGGTTTAATTAGGGGGGCACTTTCACGAGTTCACAGTAAGGGAAAATATGTAGATTTAGACGGTAAGTTTGTGTTAATGTTGGTCCGTAAAAACTCCGACGATGCCGTAGTGATAAGCGAGAAATATTTCTTCAGAATGCCTCGCCGACTCGGACTCGAGTCTAATTCGACTGGACTGAAGATTTTACAGCACTTAACTAACAGAACAGTTTGGGAGGGTAAAATAGCACCCTTTAAACGAACTGACTTCTTGGTGTTCTCGGGTTAAGAGAGTTGCAGGAACTTGGGGATTACTCTTTTGGAGAAGTCGCACGAAGGCGACCGACCACATTATACCGGTTTCTTCATTTAGTGTGAATGACGTCACGCGCTAGGGTTCAAACACCTTTCTGTACACGCACATTGTGTACAGGTGCATCATAAGCCCATCTTTTCACGGAATAAATAAATTGTCCACCTTTAACTGTTCCCTCGAAGAGAAATCCACTTTTACCCTAGAAGAGAGTTTCTTGCTTAGCAGGAAAGCATACAAGGCTTGAAATTAACTTTTTTCATCCTGCAGAAAGCTTTTATAGCTCTTAATATACAACACCGTAGTTAGGGAAAATATTTTTTTCATATTTTGGCAGTATCAGAATCAGGATGGACGAAACCCCGTCGGCGGTCATTGACCTGCCTTGCGCAACTCAATGAAGATCTAGATGCGCCCTTGATGCAACGCCGAAACTATTATTCACCGGTGCGAAATCTGTCTTACCCTTAAAGATTTGACGTGAATTATGAGCTGAACATTATATTTGCGTCTGTCACCACATTTTATTGGTTGCAGACAGCGAGTCGATAGTTATGATTTTTTTTAATTCATTAATAGACAAGGCTTACTTTAGGCCTAAACATTTTGAATGCGGGATGGATAAGAAGACAGTAGTAAGAATGACTCAACATTGAATATCTCTTTTTCAAGAGGAAGGCCGTTAGCTTTTTAAACATGAAGACTAACAGTTGATTAGCGAAACAGGAGGGCAGTTGTAGAGAGTTTGTTTATTCTAGCCTGTTTGTCACTGTACACGCCTTTTATGACGTCTCAAATATGGCAATTGCGAATAACACCAGAGACCAACACCCAATCAGTTGTTGCAAATCTCACTTAACAGAAATAAACAGTAAGAGTGGACACACATTTACACATGTCAATCTCCGAAAATCAGTTGCTTATTTACCAAGGAAACAGTAAAAAAAAATTAAGGAAAACTGCCAAAATTGTTTCAGAGGGTTTCTATACACTTAGTCAGTTTGGTGAAAACTGGTGATTAATTTTTTATCCTAAGCCTAACTCAGGCTGCTTGAATATGTTCATCGTTATCTGCATCAATTCAAATTTCCCGATGTAGAGATGACAGTATCCAGGACACTTTTCTCTAAATGCGTACTTGGCGTGGTCGAAGGCGTCGACCCCGTTCGACTCTCTCGTCAATTTCCACCTGCCTTGGCTCGGCCAGGGGCTTCATCCTTCCCGCCTTGCCGTGATTATCTCGGGATCCTCTGGGAATACATATCAACCCCCCCCCTAGCGTTTCGACGGACCACACGACTTTTCTTCATCAGCCTTAACAGAAACTGTTGAAAATAAAAGACTGAACCCCACTCCTCTCCCACAGCCACCTCATCTACGTGAGCTTTAAGTAAAATCCTTCGAAAATCGAACCGTGTCTCTAGGTTCCCGTAGGTGGGTTGGAGGAGGCTTACCACTTCCCCGACTCCGTCTGACCAATGTTAATTACATTACATATCAGGGTGAAGTTCCCAAAACGTGCTTTCCTAAAATAACTTCAGGTAAAAACGTGCCTTTAAAATGTCGGTTCTGGCAGTGGGCTCCATGTTTCAGTCGATTCAATTTTGAACAATTTTGAGTCCGCTAATGGCGCTGTTAGACATCCAGAAATATTTTGAGAGATTCGTTTTGACAGTCTTAAACCTCGATCCCCGATGCCCAAAAAACTCTTTGGCCTAAACCACTAAATTTTGCACAGTCTTAATCAGTAAACTCCTTCCTCATCCTACCGGGCTTTTTTCTTGCTCTCTCTTTATAAAAGGAAACATTATTCACCCCGATTGTACCAAATAGCAAGACATGCATCAAAATTCCCGTCGTGCTTTCCCAGTTGTGCTTTACTATTAATTAAAGAGAGGCGTTACATGAACAACATTCGGTAGACACTGGCGAGGCGTCGGAGTCACATCTAGTGTTGAATTAGGTTTTTACCCCCATAAGTGGTCCGCTCCTCGTTCGTCTGACGTTTTCCGACAACAAAAACGTCATCACCAATCACAACAAGCAGGAGGAAACACTTGGCAAAATAACCTGTAAACAAAATAACCTGTAAACAAACAAGAAGGCAGTCCAAAATGAACTGTCAAACTGAATGTCACTCTCCAGAGTCCACTTGTGTTCCATTGCATTTCATTAAGCTTAATTACGTCAATCCAATCGTTTCTTGAATATGCTGTCTCGTTTCAAGAAGATGATGTTTTGGCTTAACCCTGAGGTTTCAAAGTGACGTTTCAAAAGTCATAGTTTGTTTCTTTAACCCTAGACATCAGGTGTGTGTGGAGTCACTCCATGATCTTCAGGCAGACGGAAAATAATAGGTCAGTGCTCCTCGTCACTGAGCCGCATCCATACGCAGCTCCCTCTGTTTGTTTGTCCCGAGATGATTTCCGTAATACTTTTTCACGCGTCAACGACACATGAGAAAAACGGACACAAGCTGCTGTTGGCGTAAGTAACGGTACAAACAACTCGCATGCGCAAACTTTCGAATTGCCCATACTGCACACCGACATTGCACATGATACCCTCTGACGTCATCAACGGTGTTATTTGGCTCTGTTTACCGAAATTCAAACCGAAAAAGTGCGTGGAGTGGCAGGTGGAATCATCGTGCACTATTCTGCGTGGGCTCCTCAGCCCTTCAGCAACACCGAGGAGTTTCCGTGCAGTAGTGGGTTTATAAACCGCTTCATCATGGTAATATGTACACGGTATAATTTGTACCACGCACAACGCTCATAGGCACAGGTCTACACACCGAAAATGTCTTCAAAGCCTTTAAAACAGAGCATCATTTCATCTCAAACCACGGACTATTAATATCTTAATGGAGGGATGTTTGTGTGGAAAATTGAAAGAGCGAAACTTTAAATGTCAAGTTTTCCCTTCCAGCATTTTTTTTTTTTGAGGCGAATGGAACTTGTGTAATGGCATCAGAGACATGTAACACGTCCAAATGCTTTTTGGGGAGATGTTTTTGCCATTAGTGGGTGGTACGGATAGATCCTTGATTTAAAGGGATTATTCATCGCTACAGAAGCGTCCAAAGTACATGTACAACGTGTGTGGTTGAAGTCGTTCCAAGTCCACGCATGACTCAAAGTTGGTCGTTCCCAACATGCGATTCAGCGATTCGCGGAATACCAATACATTTAACCGGATCGCCATCATTTCAAAACTGAAGTATCATCATAGACGCAAAAACGAAATTACATATTCGGCTTTCGAAACGATGCGAATTCTACAATACTACCAACAATAAATAACATCAGTCTATTCAACCATCCAATTTTCCCACTTGCAACATTGTATTCAAGCTATATTAAATGCTGAGATTTTTAAATGTCAAAAGAACCATTTAAAGCCATTGCCTAGTAGGCCTATACAGACGTAGTTCAAACGAAATTGTTTTCAATTAAACTGGAAACACCAGCTCTGAAGCGGAATCCAAAAAAGACACAAGCAAGTTTTTTCTTGGAGACAAAACGGAGAGACAACTGCCTAGAGTGAGCACTGATTGTGTTGTCATTGGAATGCATACATATTCAGATATTAAAATGTTGACTCTCGCGAAGTCTCGTGGGGTTCGACAGATGAGCCAGAAATTGAGGGACCGCCCACTCTGCTCCAGGGCAGTAACCTCCATATTTTCGTCCTTTTTATCCGCATTTATTTTAACTGCATGGGATCATTTAATCGTTGGTAAACCCATCTCCAAATTAAGAAAACCGCTGATCATTTTGCCACTCATCAGTTTCATTTTTAAAGCCTGAAAATGATGCAGATTCCAAAAATAATCCCTGGTAGAGAGCGGTTAAATTGCTTGAGCAATTACGGATTATACCGGATCACCATGCCAGATCACGCCAGCGCCAGCAATGTGCGTTTTCACTTAATAGCCGCTGGTTAACTTGAGCACTGTATCTCTGAGCGCGTGTGGTTCAGCATGTGAATGATCACTGCAGATGTCATTCAATGTCAATGTCTCTTCCAGGCAGCCACGTGGCTATATACGTTGCCAAGGTAACATAGGCAAAAAGCAAGCTTTGGCCTGATTGATCAAAACTAGAAAATGAAGAAGTTATTCATATGACGAGTTGCGGTGGCACCTTATTCATGAAAATCTATGACATGAGGTGTTCTGTTTTCAGTTGGGCAATATGATACTGGTTTGTCATGCAGGCGCTCTGAAGGGTTTTATTTGTCGAACGCAGCAGAAGTTTTGTCCCATATGTTGAATTACGTTATTAGCCGTGAAAGCATTAGTTTATAAAGTTGTCGATTGTTGAATATTGTTAAAATTCAGTGCTCTTATAAGGTATTTTCGCTTTAATGTTGTGCATTTATAATATGTTTTTCCCGCCTGGATTTACACTTCTGACTCATACACTGGCCTAATTGCTCCACTGAGATTCCCAAGCCCGTTACATTCTACCATTCCGTACTCCTTGGCTGCGCCTGAGCGGTTTTCAGTCCGTCTACCACTGCACATGAAATCCATCTTGCGCACGGTAGGGCGGACAAATCAAATCAAATCTAAATTTCTCCCCAGAATGACCACGCTTTTTATCTGTTTTCCTCTTTTCATTGGGTCAAATTTGAGTTTATCTTGACATTAAGTCAACCACGATTATGCGATTATCATTCATACCCTAGTCTCGTTGCTTCCAGTGCGTCCATATTTTAACAAGGCTTCGCCCTCAGCCAGACTGAAGCTTTCAAAGGTGAACGGCAGAATCGACTCTTCTTTTTCATGTAGACCCGTAAATTATAATGACACTGTTTGTCACCCCATGGAGAACAGTTTTCATGCAAATGACAGTGTAACATAGTCATTGCCGGCGGCATTGGTAAACTGCAAATCTGACATCTAGATATTTTTTAGATTTTAGACATAAGCTTCCTACATTCAGCTCAGTGGAAACACGTTGCCTACGGTTTCTGAGAGAAATTGCAATCTTACCCACAACAGACTGAACATAGACTGGTCCCTGCCTACTGTCCCACTTCAGCCATACACCATGAAAGTAAAGTGGGCATTGTTGCGTCACAACTATAATCACCTGTAATCAGATCAGACTAACCTTGCCCCAAAAAAAGGAAAAAGGAAAAAGTACAGGCTTGAAGCGCCAAATAAATCATGTATAGAGATAAACCATCTTTAACTCTATTGAAAGACAGCATCAGAATTTCAGATGACAATTCGCTTTCTTTCCGCTATTGTATGACGGGCCTGTCTGCCAGAAATTTATAACAAGGAGAAAATCTGGCAATTATGTTCAGAGGAGAAAAAGATCTCGACAAGCACAACAATCAGCAGGTTAGCCTTGGGTTCCAGGCGTAATCCGTCGAGGCCATGTTGTTTACCAGTTTTTCGGACCTAGCGAGTTAACAATGGAACATTCCGTGCGATATTTGAGGGAAGGAGACTGAAGGCCTTGCCCTTTGGCCATACGAAACAATTTCTTCAGAAGGGGAAAAACGGAACAAAATCCCTCTCAGCCACAATAGAAAGCATCATTATCGGAAATCAATGCACCACACATTTGCAAGCAAGAAAATCATTTGCTCCTTTTCAACTTTTCACACATTTAACTGCTTTAATCTTATGGCCCCAAAATTGAATAAACACAAAAACTCATAAACAGATTAATGAAAAGGTTTGCATTTTATAGAGGCATAGGCTATTACTCTAACATGCAATCGATTCTAGAGAGTCATCGTTTCAATTTTGAATTTATGCATCTGGGCGCCGATCAACGTGCCGGTCGTGTGTAGGATTTCAACGGCGGACAAGCTCGAAGTCACTTTGGCGAAATTTACTGCCCATGCATGGAATATACATTGCTATAAATTCTTAATATTAAAATTTAATATAATATTGACATAAAGCGCAGCAGATGGCCAGCTGAAACATGCACTTAGCAATTAAACTTACACCTGTGCCCATGCTGACGACAGTGCCACAGATGACGCGAGCAACAAACACCTAATATTTCATCAAATAGTAGTATAATTGGCTGTTCTGATGTTTTGAGAAGATAACAATGAAATAACCAAGAGCAGATTGTTGCTTTCCAGGAATGAGCAACTGGGAATCAAAGTCAACAACAACAACGCCCCAATGGCGTCACATTTTGTGCTGTCTTGCAAATGTCAAGGCTGTTTTGTTCCATTTGTTCAGTGAATCTGAAGGTTTGTAACCCACATAATTTACGGGCTGTTCTGTTTACCGCCGCGAAGGAGCGATTATGCTGGATGGATTATCATCGTCTTATTTTGATGTGGGGGGATGCGTGAGACCATGGTATGCGCTTTTACCGCAGCAATTGCGTCGAGGTTTGCGGTTTTTGCCTATATGAAGTAGAGGACACTTCGGGTCAACAGGAGCTACGGGTCTGGAACGTATTGTGGAGGAAGTGGGTCAATCATCTTGCAAGAAGTCCGGCCAAGTATCCCCAAAGATAACATTGCCGTCATATTAATAAGCATCCCTTTTGGGGTCCTTTTGGTTTAAATCTGTATAACTTCACGTTCGTCCGTCTTCCTTTTTCTTGTTTGTTACTCAATCAGTCTGTTTTGTTCTCCACTATAGCAGTCTCATCTTAATTAATGCGTTCTGCTCATTTTGCACAGGTACATTTCTCCTTTGATCTGTGGTGTGGTTCTCCACTGTTTTTCAGCCGTTATTCGTGTGCTGCTCGTTGTATGTTCACTTTATGTTGATGGTCTAATCCTCAGCTCATCTACCCCATAGTCGGAGCCGTGGTTGAGAGTTTCCGTTCTTACTGAAAACTCGTTGACAATCGTTTTGCCTGTTTCTCTCTTTGTTTTTATTTGTTAAAAAAATTGGAAGTTAAAAGGGGGAAAGGGGGAAGCAAACGAAATTCTTTAAATAAGACGAAAGGGGATGAGAATCATCAGTTTGCTGAAAAACAAAAGAAAACCTAAAATTCAACGTTCTCTGGCCCATTTGCTTATCAGTTCTTAGGTGATAAGTGCTTTGCCCCTCCCTAAAACTTCCCTTAGGGAAACTTTTGCTACCCCGGGGTAATCCCAGCAGTGCCCATGAGTGGGAGTGCCATTGTGTCATTCTTTTGCTTGTTATACCGTTATTTATTTGCTTACTGAGTGAGGCAACATAACGTGCCACCTATGCTTTGGGTACATCGAAGTTTTTTGTTTCATTTTTTGCCACTTAATCCAATCAGCTCATTGCGGACCACTCCTTACATTCTAAATATAGTTTATTCAAAATATGTCAATCAAGATATTTTTGATAAGCCAAGAGGCAGTTTCAAAGTCCAACAGATATATGCCGAGTACGAAATGCTTCAAATTTCGGTGATGTAATAAAAGTCAGACAGTTGGTTTTTAATATCGCATGACGTTATCCCACTGGCCACGCTCCAGGGCCTGCATTTGCGTCTAACATCATTCTTTAACGCCCAGTGTGACTCGGCTGGTATTTATTAAGATACATGCGTTTCAGTGTGCAGAATCCCCGTCCATTAATATCACGTGCAATATTAATGTCATCTTACATGTACATGGACACTTAAAAAGCAGAGTCCTTTAACAACAACAAAAACATTCATGTAGGCCTAGGCGGTTCTGAGGTACCGTATGAAGTATAGTATGAAGGCTTATGAAGGCTTATGAAGATGTGCTCATCAAGTTTTATGACTATTCTTTCATTACCATTCCAAGAAATTAATGACGCCAGTGATCTATTTAATGTCCCGTTTGGGAACAGTCATTTTTTAAGTTACAAAGACAACATAAACCTCTGTGTCTATAGAAGGACTGCACTTCAGTGTTTTTCAGTGGTTCCTTGCCATGTTAAAGGAACCATTACCGAGTACCAACAGCAAGGGATCTTTTAGGAGGGAGTTTAGTGTCATGCGTATCTGACCTGGATTTGAAACCAACCTTGTCCGAAATGTAGCTTTCAGTTCCTGCACGCTTTAAGGTCTTTTTTTCGCACCGGTAAATCTGAAAAATGTTGTCAATTCCCTCTACAGGTTTCTTCCCGTGCTCGCAAGCTACAGTGCGATTGGCACTTTGTAGGAATTCTTTGTTTCATTAGCATAATTAAGTGTAAGATATTGAGTCATTTTTAGCCCTTTTGAGGCTGCAAAGCCAGCAGAAATCTATTTGGCCCCATAATAGGTCATTACACTCTCAGGGTACATGTCGTCTTCAGTCCAGGATGGCTGTTGTAAACCACATTTGGGCGTTTCTTCAAAGATGTTACTCGACGCATGAACATATTCAGCTCCATGCTTCCTAAAGGAAAGACAGTTTGATCCGCCGTTACCTCGATTTGCGATTTATTTCGTTTACAAATTTTTTATTGCATTTTTTATGTAGTGTGGATTTCATTCTCGGGCTAGTACATCCCGTTTGTCTCCTGTACTCGAGTTGAGGCTCCCAAAGTTGCGTAAGCGCAGATGGACAAATTCGCTATTTTTAGAACTGAGTGGAAAAAACGCCTTGTGTGTGCTGGCGTTAATGAAGCCTAACCTACTGCTGAGGCGGGTATTCTCGGAAATTGTTAATTATTGACCAGTTTGTGTGTTTAATCCATTTTGAGGACTGTGGTTTGATGATCACTTCCACGCCCAAATTTCAGGTGTTCTGATGTGTCTACAGGGGGTTTTCGTAGACCACACCACCCTCGCCAAGTGATTCATCCGCCGTGCCTGCTGCACCTAGGCTAAATGTAGTTCCCATATGTCTTTTGTCCCCACATGACGCGACGATACTAACAATAATTATGACACAGACAGAGGCACCAGAAATAATGCAAAGTGATGTGCTCGATTATGTGGTAAAGCAGCCGCTTTTGGACAGATTTGGTGAGAATGACTCAGTATACCGCGTATCCACTAAAATGAGTGACCCGTGGCCTGCTCCGGCGTCTGGGAGACGAAGGCACTGCCAATCCCCAAAACTGCACTGAGCTCAGCTCAGCCGTCTTTCTGGGTACGCCTTGATATTGCAGTCTCAGTGTTCTCGTTGAAATGTGTATTGTGCTTTCCACTTTGAGGGATTTTAAAACAGAAAAAAGGCAGCCAGCCATAAAACAAAAAGCGAGTCGAACTCTAAACATTTCAACCCCAGTAAAATGAATATGAAAGAAGATACCACCAGGTTTTGTCTGGGGGAGCTCAGACTGGAATTTACCCCAAGTTGAAATATTTACGCCACAGGGGACAGTAGTTTAAGATACAGGTGTATATCGTGTCTTGGTTTTTCAGAAGTAAAAAAGCAACCGAGGGGCATTCCCCTTACGAGACGCCCCTCCCAATCCATTAGTCTATAGACTAATCCGATTAGAAGCCATAACTGCGGTGGCACCGCACTCACACGAACATTTTTCAGCTTGACGCGCGCGTGCATTTGGCAAATCACGACACCCTTTTGGTCGGAGAGGCATGTAACGCGCGCGTACCACCTGTCCACGAGCGTTGTGCCACCGCATTAATGGCTTCTAAGTCTGGTGGTCGCATTACACTATACTCCGAAGTAATGACTACGCTATAAGGTGTACCAAACAAACGTGAGAATTTGAACGACATGTGGAGATTGTTAAGCTGACAAAAACGGTAGGATCGTGTAAATAGAACCCTGAATCAACTCCCTGGTATTGGAGCTTCCATGGTGATATTGAAACTTGAGTCCTTATTTCCTTTTGATGTGAATATTTCAAAATGTATTTGACCAACACACCAAAATTATAGCGACCTGTAAAAATAAAGGACAAGACGATTATTTTAATGTTTGTTTGGGAAACCGTAGCGGGCTTGCATGTTATTTGGCCCTGAACGTTGTTGATCCTACACTGTTCTCAGTGGGGCTAGAATTGTTGTCGTGCACCCTATAGCATCGTACGATAGTCACTTCGTGTTCTGAATACTAATTGTCTTGAAGAGACGAGGGTTATCGTTGTATGGTCCCAATGCATCGGTGTGTCCTTCATAGCATTTTAGTCAAACTTTGTGTGTTTATATTTTCCGCCTTGTGTTCTCCAGATGGTCTGGCTATTTCTCTGTTCATTTTTAAAGAACTCGGTAATGACATATAAATTTTAGACATCAGGGACGAATTTAATAGATTTTTAAAGGACTGATGGTGCATGCCACGAAGGACGCCAGTGACAATTAAGTACTAGAGCTTTATGTGATCACACACAACATGAACAAATGCGCATTATTTGTCGATGCGTGTTTTTAATGATTATTGCCAAAATTACTTCAGGTATGCTCTATCTTTTCACAATATAGCTCTCGTACCCAAAACGTTCATGCTTTTTACATGTATTCCTATTTCTCGCGTCAAAGATTGACTAAAATGTTACCGGCAAAGGCGATGGAAATGGTCTTTATGCAGCACACGGGACATAGGGGTATATACCCCGGACATGTCTAAATGGCGAGAACAGACTACTCCATCTTTTATGACAAACCTTCATGGGATAATTAATTGCCGACACGATCTTTTGATATTTCGACAGCTGCGGTTCGATCAGACCGTGTACTAGTTCTCCGAAGGTAAAATGCCATGAATTAAAGTCTGAACTGCATAATAGCTTCGACGACGCAGAGAGTTTCACAACAGTGTGATAGAAAGCACATTTCAGGAGATTGCAACATTAGACAGCGCATTTCAAAAGATTGCAACATTAGACAGCACATTTCAAGAGATTTTAACATTAGACAACACATTCAAAAAATAGAGACATTGGACATCACATTTGGAGAGATTGCAACATAAATAGTACCCTCCAAGAGGTTACAACATAAGACAGCATATTGCAAAAGATTGGAACACCGGACAGCATATTTCATGGGATTGTAACATGTTGTTGTTTTGTTTTAATGGCGCTTTCAGCAACTCAGGCTATTTGCACCAATAACTTTACGTTTAATCATACACTTTATTAATCAGCATCACATTACGGAGTTAGGAAGAAGGTCCAGTTTTAGAGGCAGGAGGAAACCGGAGTGCCCGGAGAAAACCTGCGAGAGCGAGTATGGACTGGAAACCAAATGCACTTAAAGCCTAGGCCAAGCCGGGACTCGAACCCGGGCCTCATTGGTGCAAAGCGAGGAAAGAACCGTACGCTACGCTAACCCGCTTCCCTCCCCCCAGGATTGTAACATTGTACGTCACATTTCAAGAGACAGTAATGATCCTCAAAGCGTACACAGTACACTACTGTTTCGTATCACTGTGTTCTTCAACGCCCAGGGGGCGTGGCAGTTCCCCATGCATTATCCAGGTACTGTAAGAACGCAAAACAAGGTATCAAATAGTATTCGGACACAAATTACAAGTCACAGTTTCCATGAAACAAATTGTGTAGGGAAACTGACTAGGTTACGGTTTTAACAGAACATTAGCTGTACATGTCATGCCAGGGTGAAAGGGATTTTGTTAACAAATCCGTACGTCTGGACGTTCTGGACAACATGATGCGTCCACACAGTCTGTGCCGTCTACGAGAGACGATTTCGTACAGACTTTGACTTCAACATCGGGGCTCAAAGCAACTTCAAACTGGAATTGCGTCTAGTATGTCCTGTCCTCTTCATCATCAGCTGGTGGTGAAAGCCCGCTTTGTCCCCAATTTATGTCGTCCTTGGGGAGAGGGGGTCCACGAAGGATAATTATGTCTGTCTGGCCAAAGTAAGGATAACTGGGGGTTAGGTATCAAATCAGTTCTCGAACAATGGCGTGGAACTGCGAAAGCAGCGAGCCGGCTCGGTTGTGGACAATAGAGTGTCTGGACTTCGCACGCGAACTAGTCTGTCGGACCTGAAACAGCTGATTTCAACTCTGAAGAGAATTTATGCCATTCGGTTCTCGCTCTTTCCTAGTTTTTCCCCCTATTCCATTCAACATTTCATCACACCTGTAAGACTTGGAGTCATTTCAACGATATTTTTGGCTATATGCATGTAGTTTACTGAAACGAAAATAGGTAAGAATAAAAAAGGGTACAAAAGTTACGAAATGTCCGTGAAAACGTCCCCACTGAAATCACTGCATGGATGAAGTTTCGGCCTACAAACTGGTAGAATTTAAGATACAGTGTATATCAATCTTTCATTGCAGTCCGAGTGGCACTAGTTGACAGTCAAAGATAATAGACATTGCATCACATGCTCTACCCACTCGATAACCCTGACAATACCTTTTCTTGAATGCTTCCTGGATATGTAAATTCGTTGTTTACAACTTTGCGCTCCAACTGCATTGAGTTATGTGCGTTATACAATAGGGAATGCCTTCAATGCGAAGCTGATCCATTTAACATCACCTACTTCCGATGGCTGAGTTTTGTTTCGGGACAAACATTCGTTTCTTTTTTGATGCCTTGTCTGTGCCTGACCTTCCCTTGTACTTTGATAAATGTTTACCTCACGCAAGGACTAACACGAGGATTGGACTGTAGCGCAAACAAACAAACAAAACATAGCACTTGCTGTTTCGCCCTCTGTAGACCAATCTATTACTGGACACTCACGATTTCCCCAGCGAGGAGCATTACGCTACAAGGTTTGTTCTTAATAGCTGTCATAACGCGGGGCAGTTGAAATTTGTGCCTGTATGGACCTGTGTTTTGTATATCGATTGTTTTGTACGAGTGACCACAGTTTGTGGGAAGTTCACCCTTGGTTGGCAATATTTGCCTCCAATTGCACATTTCAATTTCTCGATGGGAGACATTGTCAGCCAGTATATTAAGCGGAAGTATTCATTAATTTATGTATTTTAATAAACAATTTATCACGTTGAATTATTCTTTCCGTTTTTAGCTGACTGCCAGCCATGATTTTGTCAACCACTGGTTGGCAAGGCACCGTTTGTGACTAAGGCATAAGAAAGATCTACATAACGCCATCTGGGGAGACTAGGTGAATAGGGAGCTTCCGTCCAAATGTTCAGCAATCAGTCAGGACCGTCCAGTTTCACTCACTAGACTGACAGGTCTACAGATCCGTCCATCCTTGGAAGCTTTTATATTTTTAGTTGTCACTGGGCAAGAATTACGCGTAACTACAATGCAGGGTATTCGCTTTCTGGAGCAGGTCTCTTAAGTTTGAAAGACGGAAGCAAACAGTACAGATATTGCGGTAAACACTCGTACCACTAGGCGGATTCCTCCGCTTTTCGTAAACACAGGCTTGAAAAACTGACTTCACTTTGGTACTTCCTTTGAATTGCAATTTCATGTCTTATCCTCGCTAAATCGCACAACCATTGTCTGAGACAAGTCTTCAGCATATAGTCTTTGGGATCTTTAGTGTATCTTGCTTCGCTGTGAACAGGCTCTCGCCAAACCCAAGGATCTGACGTTACCTCAATAACAGTTCCACGCGCAGCAAACTGCGTGTCCTTGTTGCTTACGAAACCTGTTGCCTTACGGGAATTTACAAATAGCCCTAGACACCCCCCCTGCTGTTTTTCTTTTCTTAAAGACGACCTCAGAACAAGTAATGGGTGGATTTGCAAGTCAATTTAGTGGTCGCCCAAAGGCTTGGAGTTTAGGCAACATCTTTAACAATTGCTTATGTCAACCCGAAAGACTCTATCGTTTTTTATTCTACTGGATAAATTACTTGTTTTGCAGCAACTGTGAGTTGCCGACTATGAATGAGCAATGCCAGCTGTGCCCCTGAAGTACAATGAGCTCCACAATAGTTGATGAACAGAAGTTGATCAATGTAACTCCATTGGATCCCCAAGGAATGGAAACGGCCTACCCTCAGCGTATAGTTGGTGAAGTATTTTTGAATCTTTACATCTTGATATAATTCTCGCAACTGGCTTAATTAATTCCGTGGGTTGGGTGGAAAATGAAAAGTGCACAATCGATCAGTCAGTACAACATTTCCGAATCCTCTCAACTTGATACATGTTTAACCCGCTGCCCCTTTCCCCGGGCTTTTCTAATTGTTCACTGTCGATAGGGTTCAGAAAATTTGACTTTTTCATCAACGCCCAATTTGTAAATGCTGCCGTTGGATAGGGGCTCACGTGTGCATTGGTGTCATCAGCTTGGCACACGAGTCAAGGCGAGCTTTTTTTCCGAATGTGCGTAAAATAAGGTTGCAAAGGTTTTGTGTATGAGTTTCATGATATCCACGACAATGCCTTGAGACTGAGCGTAGGCCCCATCTACCCCGCCCCGACTAAAATACTGTGTGAGGGCCCCTCAGAAGTTATACCGCAATCTGTTGTTTCTGTAATAACCTGTCCCTTTTGGGGGCTAGGCAAATTTGAGCAGTTTTTGATGCAAGAGCATATATTTGAGGGAGGATGGTACCTGCTTTCCACTGATGCAGACACTGGAGTTAGAGAAAGGAAACACGATGCGCGAGCTGAATCTTGGTACAAATCTATGATAGATGAAATATCAGGGTATTCATGGTGAAAGACAGCAATAAGTGGAAGAGTTTGCCGTAGCACTATGCGAAGGAATATATCTCCTATGAGTATGTGTGGTTCTGAAAAGAACCGGAAGTATACTCAACGTTTCGGACTACGAGCTCAGACGACGGACTGAGCATGCACTCTCCTGACGACGGCGTGTTGAGTCTGACGACGGACTGAGCACGCAGTCCGAAACGTTGAGTATACTCCCAGTTCTTTTCAGAACCACACATACTCATAAGAGATATATTCCTTTGCAAGGTGCTACCGCAAATCTATAGTAATTATTTTATGCCGCAAGTGTACAAATACAGTACCATCAAAGATGTGCTGTTCGAACAAATATCATGCACAATTCCTGCTGTGCCATGAAAGGGTTGATGCAAATCTTCCTTATATCCTCAATGACATTACAAGATATTTGATTTGCACTCGGATCGGACCTCCTAGATTCATTTTAACCAATAATTATACCGATGTAGTGCGTAAAATAGACCGATCTGCCGCCGCGCTGTAACAAGGACCCTTTCACACGGGCGCTTTCCTGTTTTTGAAGGTTATTCAGAATTGGAAGACGGCCAACTTCTGAAAAGTTGGAGGGCGAAACAAGAGGCGGAATGGATACATTAACCTTTGTTGCTTCAGGTTGCTAGCGCGCGGTAAAGTTACACCTTTTCCAGACACCTGACCTGTTTCGAGATGGAAAGGGGAATTTCGCAATGAAAATATCAGCTATTTTGTAATAGGCTTTGCCTCAGAGCTAGTCGCTAAACCATCAGGCAAGACTTGAGAATGGTTCCGGTCGAACGCCCACATTTCATTGTTGGGAAGAAAGTCTCGCCAAAGCCGGTTCAAAAACAAGACGCTACACCGGGACTCATTTTCCAAATCGATAGTTGAGCCGCCAGCCGTGGCTTGTTGGACATTGCGCCTTTTTTCAATCAATGTTTGATAACGACCGCATGTTGTTGTTTTTCCCCTAGTCGACGGTATGAGTGTGTTGCTGACGCCTGCGACTAGTCAGCCAATTGCAATTTACAAATTTGGTCGTTCCGGGTTGTGAAGGGTGTGAAGCCTGTTCAATATCTCGAAACTGAGATCGGGGGCGAAATGAACAAATTTTCCGGCTCAACCAGAATGGTATTTGTCATGGTTCACTTTTTCAAAGTTTATATTGTTTGCATTGTAAGATTTTGATTTCAGACAAATGAGTCTTTGGTTAAAAGTGCTTACCAATACAGATTCACTTGCTCCCAGACTACCAAGCCAATTATCTAGCAGTGCTGTTTTACTACCTCCTGAAACTTTTCAATATCCGATTCGGAAAGAGAAACTTAGTGACGCGGACAAAGCATTCGCCCGATTTTCGTTTTCTGGGAGCACGTTTTGCAGGAACAGTTTCGGTTGTTTGACGGTTTATAGTTGATGGAACTTTTAGATCATTCGTCATTCGCACCTGTCCATACGACACGCCTACTTTGTGCCCGATTTTATAGTCTGTGTGTCTGGAATGGCGGCACGTCAGATATTTTTGGAAGTGGTCAGTTAAGATGTATTTTTTAAATCGAATTATTGATTTCTTTTCCAATCTCAAACAGCCTTGTTTTGAAGGGCAATTCACCCACACCGCGGTGCAAGAGACAAATCAGACGTACTATACACGAAAAACAGCAAAAATGGTTTGCAATCGCTGAAGAAAAAGGATGGCTAGAATTCTGACTGAAAGGCTAAAGGTGATAAGCAGTGACGACATGGGATACACTTTTACATAGTTTCTTCTTGAGGGGTGTTGACAAGGGTAAATCCGTTGGATGAGGAGCGTAATGGGTGCCATGCTTCCCCTCACATTTTTTTATTCAAGGAAAGACGAGTTTTCTTTTTTCATTTCCCTTGCTTTCGAAAGCGTATAAAAAGCTACAGAATGTAGCCTCAACCCTCAGAAAGGTCATCAAAAGTTACATAAACTTGATTCGCCCTAGGACTAGAGATATTTCAAACTGATACGCCCCACTTTGACCAATAGGGACTCTATAGGGGCTGCTATAGAGGGTGGGGTGTTGGAGAGCAAGACCTACTTATATACATTTTAAGACTAAGAATAACTTGTTTACCCCGGCCTCTTGTCTCCAACAACATGTTTAAATATTAATGTTCTGGTTACTTAACTGCATAGCGCCTTATTTTGCTGCGAAGGCTGACCCGGAAAATCCCAAAATAAGACGGAGTGTGGTGGCCCTAGAAGGACATCCAAATTTCAAATTTCTTTGGCAACCTGAAGCATTTCATTTTTATACAACATGGTCTCGTTATTTTTCCTTAATATCACGTACCGGTATGTCTTCCACATAATTATAGAGTTATTTTACATCATTTTCCACGTGAGACAGCAAAACATATTTAAACAGAATGTATAAAATGTGAGGTTTTCAAAGGCAACTGTATAAAAAGTTACGCTTTTGGCGCATTTCTACGTATTCTTTCCCTAGGGTGTTCTAAAGTGGGCAGGCAAACGTCGTGTGCATGTGAGTTGGAAAGTCGTGTTTGTGAGTTTGAACGTCGTGTGTGTGAGTTGGAACGTTGTGTGTGTGAGTTGGAACGTCGTGCTTGTGAGTGATCAGGGACAATTTCATGAAGCTGCTAATCACAAAAATTTGCTTAGCACAGTATTGTCTTGCTCAGGAAATACAGGTTATCAGCCAAAACTCCAACATACGCTGAACACCAGTCACAAGCAATATACAACACATGAACATTTGGGTTGGTAATCCTGTTTTATCAAGGGAAAAATCTTGCTAATGATTGATGAAATTGGCCCTGACCACTCGCAAACACAACGTTCGAACTCGCAAACACGACGTTCGAACTCACAGACACATTTTGCCTGTCCGCTTTAGAACACCATCTCTTGCAACTTTTAGGGCATAGACGCACAGACAGACGCTTTGTACATGTACTAGTCTTCAGCTTTTTAGCCGACAATCCGTTGTACTGTAGAAAATTCAAAATTTCACAACTAGTTAACTCCTACAGAGAAGAAGAGGTCAAATCTGACTTGGAGGAATGGGGACTATTTGGGATTGTGTTTATTTGCAGCTGGTGTCTTGCGCTGGTCCTTACTAGACTGCAAGCCTTCGTATAATTGGCGTAAAAATACTTCGCAGTCATTGGATACCTGTTGGGGCATAATGTAGGATCTGAATTCAGAAATTGCATAACAACAGCAGGACAGTTCGCCTTTGTACCCATTGATGGCCGGGAGATTTTTTTTTTTTTTTGCTAAATAGCAAAGATCTTTTGTGAGAAATAGAAGGACGGCCTCCTTTTCAGAAATTCTGGAATTTTAAGCCCGGTTGACGGAGGGGAAAGAACTTTCCAGTGTTATGTCTGGACAGATGCCAAAACTTGTGACCTCCACAGTTTCATATTCTGAACAAACGTTCCGAATCAAGCTAGGTCAGTATGATTCGTTCATTTCGACTTTTGCTACTGTAATATCGACAACTGTGTCTAGTTGACATTAACAGTATGCTTTTTGTTTTTGTTATGGAAACCCTGGCTTGAGCTGCATGCAGTTAATAAACTCGATCGAAGTTGAGGTATGCAGACCGCCCACCGTGTTAGGACCTTCACAAGTTTGTAGAAGGATTTATAGGGCTGTTTCCCAACACTCAACATGTCACGCTTGCTGCTGATAATTATGAAAGGTTCTTTCAAGACTAAGTCTGTTATTGGTGTGTGTCCTATTAGACCAAGTCACTAATGAGTGGACGGAACCCCAATTCTGCTGGATTACGTTGTCGACATAGTGTCCAACACGGAACAAGTTCCATATACGGACAACACTTGATGCCCCTCCGTACAAACCCATGAGAATTTGTCAAAAAATACTAAGTATATTTTCTTAGTAAATGCCTCAGAGTATCTCAGCTAAATTTCAAATTTAGGACATGCTACCACTTTCTGACGGCTGTAACATTTTAAGGGAAAATGGTGTAGTCCTTATGTGGAACTCTTTTCTGGAAGATTATCACAATAAATCGATCACTGACACGAGGAAGGGTGAAGACAGTATCAAAGGGGGAAAGCTTCAGATAGTTGGGTAAAATGAAGAGCAAGCAAGCGTGCACCGCCCACGTCTCTGAGGGTAAACTGTAGCGTATGGTATGCCTATCCATTTTAATTAACTGAATTAACTGAGCACTCTTCTTGTAAACATGCTTGTTTACTGGAAGAGTGCGCGAAACTGGGTCACATCTGACCACAAAGCGCGCCAAAACGAGGCCGCATGATTGCTTTGTGGTGCTTTCTTGAGGACGATGTCACGCGAGCGATACCATCGGGTTCAGTAACGAAGTTCACGCCCTCAACGTTGCCCTTGGAGCTGCATCTGCTGGGGGCGTGGTCTAGTCTGGCACTGGGGAGTTTGTTGGTTGCGTCCTTCACATCTGAGTCTTCTGCAACTTTGCTGCAAGTCATGCGATCACCACAGGCGGAATGCTTCTAATAGGGGAGCTGCAGGCAAAGGCGAGATCGAGACCCAATTTTTTTGGGGGGGGGGTTATTGTATGTAATCTTATATGACCTTTCGACGGTTAAAGACACCATTTTAGTGACACTGCAAACCGCTTTTCTCTTTTTGATAAAAGGAGATGGGGGAGGGGGTTATTTTGTGGGAGCCATAGCCCACGTTGCCCCCCTTGATCCACCACTGGCAGTGGGATTTCACAAAAATTGCCCTCTTTTACTCCTCAGCTATGGTCTGATTGGCTTTGATAACGAGAATACGTTTAACCACAAGAGGGCGTCTTGCTAGTCATGGTTCGTGCACTATTTAAGTGTTTCTTAAAAGTTGGTCATTATGAGATCCATTTTTAGTGACTTTTCTCTGATAGCATACCCCTATTTTAAGTTTTAAACTCCTTTAAAATATTTGCAGTTGTGTTCCATGGAGAAATCTTAGACTCTGAGAAGTAAAGTTACCGTTTTTATTCCTTGACCCAGTTTGTAATTGCGAAGAAGTCGACATGACATCATCGTCTTCCGTAGAGCGAGGCGTGAGAACAAAGCCATCTCTCTGTGTCGTTGTGGTTTACCCGCTGCGTGCGTCCTCTCCGTCGATTACGTCAAATAACCTACTCGTCATCACCTTCACTTTCCCAGTTTTCACAGTGACGTCACGCCGGAACATCAACACAACGCCTGAGGTCTGAGCCTATACCAGATGATATTAGTGAACCGTGTGGAAGTCCCCGCCTGGCAACGCGTTGCCATGGCACCCTGCATCAACACGATCAAGCCTCGGCTGTTTGCCATCATTTCGCAAGCCATCACTGGATCGCGTGCCTGCGCGGTTGCCACTGCGACTTAACACTGCAAACCAGTCACTTCCGTTCTGTGTTAGAGACCGACCTGACGGTGAGTTCTGCCGACAGGGACCAGGGATGTTGCAGTACAGATCTGGTGAAATTGTTTTACTCCAGCCATAGATTAATCCCTGTATTATGTTCCTAATGGGTCTCGTGTGAGTGTGAAGTGATGACATCACCGCTGACTGGGAGGGGCCCTGTGTGAATAATTGGTTGGCGATCATGATTGGTGCGCGCTGTTGTTTTGTCAACAAATGTGCGTGATGAAAGATGTGTTAATATTCTGCAGCAATGTCATCGCAAACCGTGTTCGTCTGATCACAAGCAGTGTTCGATTACGTTGTTCGAAGAGTCAAGGGTTCGTTCGGCACCAGCGCTATAACAGCGATCGTAAAGGCAACGGTTCGATCCGCAAAGATGATAGTGTCTTGAGGCTCTTGTCACAACCCCCACCATCTAGTGACTACCTTCGCTACACCACTCAAGCCACGATTTCATTTAAAAAATAAAAAATAAAATCAAGAAATATCTTGGAACAATTCTCATGTTCAGCAAAAATTCGAGAAATATCCAAGAACAGCGAAAAAGCACTTGGTCTTGCATTTAGTCTAAATAAAGCAGATAAAAGCCCCACAATCGGACTATGATGGTGTTTGAAAGTGCAATGGAGCGTCTTGATAGGATAGAGCCTTCTGAAAATGTTGAAATTTATTGGAAAAGAAACCTTACAAAACCAGAGAAAGCCCATCGATTCTATCTGTCTGATACTTTCCATGTTGTTCGTTTCTATATTTTGCCATGTGATAATATACTAAGAGGCAGGATATGAAACATACTAAGCTTTTTCTTGTGCTCACGATCGGAGCAGACAAGCATTATCACCAGTCATTGGCACTAAGTAGGATTGATCGGGTCTTTTGGATAGGATGTGCCTCGGGTTGATGCCTCAGGTTGCATTGCTGCATATGTGGGATGGGATCCCTGTACCTCTGAGTCACCACATACATTGAAACAAATTTAAACATAGTGATGATATATTATGTATTTTCTCTTGTGTGGGCATTGGTTGCCATCTCGGCCTTACGATGTGAGCTTCGATCGATCGTTTTTCCTTGTAAATCTGTTCTTACTGCCTTTTTGTAGTTCGTTTCAATGGCATAGGTATAAGGGACGATACATGATACACATGCGTCAAATGTCACGTTGCCCCTCGGAAATTGGGTTATGGGTATCAACGATTCCTGTGGGATATTTACCAGAATATTGCAAGTCATGCTCTGGAGAGGCATTCACACTGAACTTCAAGCACGGAGATAACTTCCTACACTCACTCACGCATGACATACAAACTCCCCACGTCGCGTCGGATATCCACGGGAGACTGCGGTTGCCGCTCGCCTGACAAGCGTTATCACCGCGTGTCGATGTATCATGATCGATCCTCGAAAGCGAAGATTGATCGCTTCCAAATTCGAATCCGGCATCTAATTACTACCTGGTGCATTCAAGAAGTTTTTTTTTTTTTTACAAAGATTGTCTGAAGGGTGGGTCCAGGGGACCTTTTTTTAAATAATGGTATATGCCCACTTCTCTTTCTCCAAGAAATGTGTAGAAAGGCCCAACCTTTAATACCATTCAGAAAGGCCATAAAAAGTTAAATAAAAAACTTCCCATTTTCTGTCGCCTCCCTCCTCTTAGCAACCCAAGCTTGTTTCCCTCTCCCGAAAAACCTGTTCTAGAATCCGCTGTTGGGTAGACCAGAATCGTATTATAAGCAAATTTGAACCGACTTGTTATGAAGATAGGCGCGGTCATGTTCGTCTTTTGAAACTCCTCTCTTGATTGGGTCACACCCAAGCTAATCCATTAAGCCATTTAGCCTCCACTGAGTCAAGGACGAGTCATTGTGGTGACAGCAGCCGAGATGTGTTACTGCGATGGTTTCAAGGTCTGTCGCCAGGTAGCATGACTGGCCAGATGTCTCCTCAACTGTAGCCGAGGTAGATTACAGAATGGCGACATGACAAGAAGAGAAATCAACTGATGACCCGAATCAGTACACGACACGAATATCACAACTACACGATGGTTGCGTGCCCAGAAAACCTGCATAATTTAGCAACTTCTTTTTTTGGGGGGGTCTTAATCATACTGTCGCAGAATTGTAGCAGCCAGTTGGAAACAAGCCCTCATCCTAAGGCGGTCTGAGAATCCGGGACTACTATTAAATTATCTGCAAGGACAAAAAAGAACAGGAGATTTCGACACAGATTAAGTTGATGAAGTAACTCTCGGTCATTAAGCAGGGGGTCTCAAAATTATGATGCCACGGACTTCATTTTTTTGGGGGGGTGGTTGTGCAGGCAAAAGCTGCAAGTCCTCATGCAGTAGAATGGAAAGCAACACGGGCATTGAAATGAACTCGGGCAACTAAAAGTAAAACTTGTCACTGTGACTTTTTTTCCGAAATGACCTCTGTCACAGTTAATACCAGTCAGCGAGTGTCTCGGGGCATGGCCGACAGCGGCGTAGGAAACCATCCGTCGTCTGCACCACATTTCACTGCAGGATGTTGAACGTCTTCTAAGGTGGTATTAGCTGAAGGAAGTTATGCATTCTCACCCAAACCGCCACGTGCGCTCATTTCGAAAATAGTCTGGTTTTAATCGCCGATCTCCATTATCATCAGCGTATGGCAGAATTAAATGGCGTCATTTCTATTTCTGGCGGTCTCATAGACTTGATTTCAAGTTGTGGTAAAGTGTACCGACTGTCACCTACTGACCACACATTCTGTAGGACCAAAATATGAGGCAATTCGGGCAGAGTCTGTGAGAAGATAACCCGTGTGTCTGGGTTTGGCTTGAGGGTGAGGCGATTTGGTTCAAAGAGGATGTTGGGTTTATTGTGGTTCATTGCAAAAGTCTGTGTCGAGTGGTTGCCCCTTTAGCGGGGAAAGGATGTAGGCCTATATATTGTGTTCATCATCGCCGGAAATAGAGCCTGTGCATGGAATGCACAGCCATTTTTCCGGTAACTCCTACAGCACAAAAGCTAGCATGCATGCAACTGGGCCGTCAGACCACGAGATGAACGAAATAAAACCAAACTACAAATACATGTACTAGTAATGTCACGACTACTATAACGGGTCTACTCATGATATTTATCCCTGTTGAACAAAAGCCATGCACAACCGTTCAAGGGTCATTTCTTTACGTACATGTAAGTACTTGATCCTTTATAGGTAAGCATTCCCCCAATCTGTTTGTTAACTATAAGAAATGTTAAATTAAATTTATCGTCAAATAAAAGTTAAATAAATGAGGGCGCTCTTGTTCTGTGCAGCGGCGCCGTTGGTTGATTATCACGCTGTGGAGAAACTCGTTCCGTTGCTCGCGTGTATTTTTGGAGGATTTGGTCGAATTTTCTTGAAAAAAAAATTCTGGTGAAGGGTAAACAAAAAGTAGACGTATAATACCAAAGTCACGGCATGCTCCCCTGTCAAATGATGTTTGTGTCATTTAAATAAAATTTAATACCCAATTTCCTTTTGACATCTTTACGTGCAACTTGGCTAAAGTGAAAAGATTGATAACCGTTTGCATGCCTGAACGGCGACATTACCATCGATTTTATTACTATCACGCATCCATTAAAACAAGGAAGTGTTGGTTGTGGTGTTTATTAATCTGACAAATACCATAAACTTTCCTGAGGCAAAAATCGGAAGTTGCAATTTAAGGAGTTCGGTTTGTGACCCGCCGATTTTAGTACCCAAGAAATAATAAGCCGAGGACCTGTTCTGTGGCTTACGGTATAGTTTGAGCAAAACTTCGTATTAATGTCAACTGAAACTTTTGGGGAGATTAATTATTGTGTGTTGGTGATAAGTTACTCTCCAAAATGGAAATTAATGACCCTGGCTTGTCCCCGACACGACGACCGTCATCATAAAGTAGTGAGCATTTTATCAGACACTATTGTTGTAAAGTGTAATAGCGCCCTCTTTCGACAGAGCTTAAACATTACAAAATCAACATGGCAGCCTCCACGAAAAGTTTGGGAAACCTAGCCGCTGAATCTACAGTATTTTTCTTGTGCGATATGCAGGAAAAATTCAAACCTGCTATTCAGTACTTCTCAGATATAGTTGAAGTTTCAAAGAGGCTGGTAAGATTATAATTGGCGAATAATTCAACAAATAGGCCTACTGGTCAGGCCCAACGCACGCGTCGTGTTTGACTTTGTGCTACCCGCGTTAGCGCAGCAGACGTCGAATCCCACAGTCATGACAGGGGGTCCGGACAACTCGACCGTTTGCCAAATCGACTTCAGACAACTGGACCGTTAAGACAACTGGACCGTCCGTGCGTAAAAGGGAGAGACAGGTCGACCGTTGAGACAAGTCGTCCGCTCAGCCCCGTCGTCTGCTGAGGCCACGGTGTAAAATACTTTACATGTAGGGGACCTATGCCTTAATGATGGGATGGAATTTCATGTACTACTAGTACTTGTAGATAGACAAGCCTAATTTTTGAGCTATTTATAAAAATGGTGGCTGTAGTAAGTCAATCATTGTGCAATCAATCGAGCTTGCACCCACACTGCACGTATGTGGCCCGGAGGCCTAGTTGTTTTCCTAGTTCCGGAGTGCTTGAAATAAAAACCTACCTCCTCAGTGTTTTCTTTCAGTTCTACGTTCTCAGACAGGTTCTGGTTAAAAAGTGAGATGTAAACTTCGTAAACAAAACGTGCTCTCAAAAAATTTCTATAAAAGAAATTTTGGCCAGAAGTCTGATTCGCACTGTGACATTTTGGAATGGTAGCGGGAAAAAAATGATGCATTGTTATGGGGTCATACATGTCACTCACTACGAGTGATCCTAAATACTTTAACTAAATACAAACTTTTGCATCTAATGTCTGTTTAATCAAAATGACTTTCAAAGTTGGGTTTTATTAAAACTGGTCGAAAACTAACGCATATTGTTTTGTAGTTTTGGATCACGCATTAAGTGCATGCACGCAATATACTTTGTGAACTCATCTCACTATACGGACGTTGCAGAAATGCATGTGACGTACGTCAACTGTGCGGTACAAGGCACATGTATTGTTGATGGCTCGTGCTGTGCAGCTGAAAAAGTTGAGTCGAAATTTACACAAGATCAAATTTTTTTTAATTCATTGGAATTCTTATTTATGAACCAAGTTTTTCTAAACTGAGAAATTTTCATTAGAAAATAAGCTTTTTACAATGGTTCTGTCTGAAAATGGATTTGCCGCTCGCATGGTTACTTTCCAGAAACCGATCCAAGACGAGAAAAAAGTCACCATTTTCGTCGATCCTGTACGTCCGAATTAAAAGTTTAAATTTGAAACTGATTTGGTGGTATTTCTATCACACAAGGTGGAGTTTAAAGATTTTTGTAGTGCTGCAATCTGATCGAATAATTTCGCGATTTTAAACAGGGAAAATGACTGTATTATGTGAAGAGATCTCACTGGTCAAGTTGTCTCTCTGTCAAAGTCGAGTTGGCCTAATGGACAATTTGGCAAACGGTCGAGTTGTCTCAAAGTTGAGTTGCCCGAAGTCAAGTTGGCAAACAGTGGAGTTGTCCGACATCCCATGACAGTTCTAGGGGTAGGGGGACAGGTTTCCAGGAAGGGGCCTCTTCCCATGTCACTTAAAAGCTGCAAAAAGTTTTTCCCTTGTACCTTGTTTTTTCTAATCATAGTGGCCTCCAAATTTATCTCAACTTTTTCAAAAGACAGCGCGTTCAACTTCAAATGATTTCCAGGTCTGTCATGTCTGTAGCTCATGATTAGTCTTTAAACAAATACGGCGTACATGTACTCCTGTGAAAGTGGCCAAGGAGTATGAAATTTTTTCCAAAGCTGTAGTACTCCCTCCATATACAAAGCCCCCAAATCATCGTGAATCATCTGCAAAAATCTTGTGATCAGACAAAAACCCTAGTCTTTGGAGTTACGGATCCATCAATTTCATGCATGTACGTATGGTCAATTAATCTAAAGACTGAACAAGTGCACCATGGAAGCAAACTTCATATGTACAGTGCAGATACTGTATATATAGTTGCAATCATAACTGTGTCTTCTTTTTCTGGGGGAAAAGGATTTGATGACTTTATGGTATCATTTTGGGAGGTTGCAACCTTAAACAATATGTTCAGAATGATAAACATGTTGGAAACCACAGCAAGTGGCATCATGAAACCAAGCTCAAAATGCATGCACAACTAAAGATGCATCATTTATCCCTCAATGCTATGTGTTTCCTCAGGCATAGGCCTCTCTGGGTAACTTTGAGAATGTGCACAACTGTACCTAACTTGGTTTTCAGTGATAAAGTTGCCAGAGGTTGTGGATGACATTTTATTTAATCAACGGAAGATTTGCCTGACCACCAATTTTTGTCCAAATGCCTTTTTGTTGTTTATCTCTTAGGCTTGTGGAAATTGTGACAATTTTAAAAAATGGGTTATATAAAAACCTCACATGGGGATACTTCATTCCTCTGTGGACAGATTGTAAACTGCTATTGGTACATAGTCAGTAGTAACTGTTGTCTCTTTACAGACGGTGACTTCAAAGATTCTAGAGATTCCTCTTATTGTTACAGAGCAGGTGAGCTTTGTGCTGGTTGCTTCACTGCTACTAGTCTTAAGCCATAAGGATCTCTTAATAGGAGAGACCAGCATGCATTTCTCTTGTCTCTCGATATCACTCCAATGCATTAGAAATATTCTTAATATTGTAGAGATATTGATTTCAGATCACACAAAGGACTATCTCGGATAGGTCTTTAGCTGTTGAAAAGTAAACAGGAAAATTCCGTCCAGTCAACATAGTTTTTCCTCTACCTATACCTTTGCTCACTATGAAGACAGAGTCACAAGCTTCCAAAGTGGAAACTGACAGTCCAAAAACACTCCGAAGCTGCTCAGTTAAAGTCACGCATACAGTGTTAGAATCACCTAACCCTCCTTCTGTTTTAACCATCAAAAACAGTCAAAAATGCCTCCCAATTGATTTCCCCCAGTACACAGACACATATGGGAAATTTGACTGATTTTGACTGATATGACAACTGTGTCAAGAATGCATCTTAGCATAGGAGGGTTAACTTAATGTTCTTACAGCCTTGAACCTTACAAAATCACTGTTTCTTCCCTGTGAAATAACAGTATCCCAAAGGCCTTGGAAGCACTGTGTCAGATCTGGACATTACTCACGCAGTGGGAGTGTTCCCAAAGACCAAGTTCTCTATGGTCTTACCTCCTGTGGAAGAGGAACTGCAGAAGCGACCAAACGTGAAATCAGTCGTTCTCTTTGGGATTGAGGTCAGAAAAGGTTAAACTACAAAGATTACAATTATTCGCACAATTCATTCATGATCTCTTGAAACCTTATCCTTCCAGATTCCACTAATATTTAATCGGTTTCTTGAACAATTTAGGCTTCAAAAGTTGTACCCTATTCTCCTCATGGTAGCATTTTATAATTACTGCTGGTTGGAAAAAATTATTGAATACCTTAAACAGGCAATATATCATTTATATGCACTAACTCCCAACATGTCTCCTGGATAACATTGAACTGAATCAAATTCATTTTCATCTCTAAAGAATTACATATCAATCAGAAGTTAAATTTAGAGTCAACCATTTGTTCTTTAAACCTGCTGGTCATATGCATCTCAGAAATCCTCTGCATTGGAAGACAGTGTTGTAACTGAGTTCATCACAAGTCCCTGCAAATCCAACACAAGTCATCCTGTCCTACCAAAGTCTCAGGGTACTTGAATGAACTGTGATTGACGCATTTCCCTTGTTACCGATCCCCCTCCGAGCTCGGACAGGTGTTGTGAAAGGACTTATGATGGGCTCAACTACTTTGTTGGACGATAAGTTTAGAAAAGCTGGATTCATATTTTCCAGGCTCATGTGTGTGTTCAGCAAACTGCCCTTGATCTGCTAGCCAAGGGGTTGGATGTTCACGTAGTTGCTGATGCCTGCTCGTCAAGGAGTATGATGGATCGACAGTTTGCGTATGAGGTAAACAGAGGTGACAACATTGTGTGATATGAGGCTGAAAAGTGGTCAGACAAAAATTCACATGTGCTGTCAATTTCATTCTGCCCTATTGGTTTTTGATCAGGTACCAGGGTCACGAGAACACACTTGGGGAACTTAAATGTCACAAGCACAAAGGCCATATTAAAAACACACGCACAGGATTTTGTTTTTCTGGCTTCTTTCCTTCGGTCATTTTGTCTGAGCACACCTGCCTTTTGGCAAATACCAAAAGTGGTCAGAGAATAGCCAATGTCGGACCATACTTTCATGTTCTGTAATAACATCCGAGCCAAAATGGTTCTATTTCTGGGTATTGTTTGCAACATTTCTGTGGGTTTTGTCATACTGGGTCATTTTTGGCGACCTGTTTCTGCAGAACATTTTGTCCTAATTCAAATCGGGATTTTACCCATTGTTTCTTCCGGCAAACAGTGTCCACATCTGAAGCAGGTGATGTTGTCTACAGCTATGGCTTTTAATTGCACTGGGCCAGTGACAAATTCTAAGCCAAAGCAAGTAGACACCTGATTCAGACAGCCTCACATCAGCTTTGGAATCTTTTAGGAGTGAACCTCCTTACTTTTTGATCATGGGTCACAAACCCCAACCATGAGGTGACACTCCCGTAGATGGCACCCTGCAGATTTCTATTTCGAATCCTATTCTCCTCCAATCAATATCTTTTCTCAATCTAAATGTGAAGTCTTCAATAAGCCAGTTCGGTATTTTAAAAAGCAAGGTCTTTTGGCAACGAAGCACATGAAGTAAGTCAGTGCATGACTGTTGATAGGGCAGACTATCGTGCGAGCATGCTGCTTCCCAAAAGCCTCAGATGCGCTTCAGTTGGAGTACCAAACTAGCTTGCTGCTGTGAAACAGTGGCATTACAATTTGCACTTTGCAAAGCCGTAAACAAACTCATTATTGTTTGCAGAGACTGCGGCAGGCCGGAGTCATAGTTACCACCAGTGAAGCCGTCATATTCCAGTTACTAGGCGAGTCCAAACATCCGAAGTTCAAAGAGGTTCAAGCCCTGGTCAAGGCTGTAGCACCTGTCTCAGGGCTTACTCCAAATTTATAAAAAAATCACTCTTATTCATAGAAAATAACGCAGGCCATTGGGCAGATTTCCTGGTGGATGTTGAAGGACCTAGGATGGTTGGGTCATGTGTTTCAAGTTTTATTCATGTTTGATTTGTAGGATGGGGGTTACATTTTAGCATTTTATCCCCTCCTGATAGATTTTGTTATACTTTCAGCAACTCATTTCTCCTACCTATATTCATTCTTGCTAAATTGTTATACCCTGCACAAGGACACAAATATCTCCCGTCTCCATTATCTGTGATCAGTTTACACCCCTGTAAGTTGCCTGCTATTGTCGTAAATCACGTTAAAAACTTTTTGAAAAACATTTTGATCCCAATTTTGTTCTACAAAACCTTTGCTCTGTCTGTATCACGGCTTGTTTTGGACAGAAATCATCAAGTCCACACTCAGATTTATAATCATATTTTATTTAATCCAATACTGAATATTCAGAGAAAATTTCCATTTTTTTTTACAAAATTATACTTCAGCTTTGCAGCAATGTGTGGAATATCAAAAGAAATGAGGTTGAACAACTGTGGAAGAGTGTATAAAAAGAATTGTTCCGCACCAAATCAAGAAAACTTAAAGCAACAAGTCATATTTGACACCATTTTTAAAAACAAATGAGGTTGAACAACTGTGGAAGAGCATATAAAAGGAATTTTTCCTCACCAAATCAAGAAAATTAAAAGCACCAAGTTATATTTGACACCATGTTTAAAAACAAATGGTTACATGAATATGATTATTGTCAAACTGATGTTATTGGTATTGTTTATAAAGACAGTCCGATAATCTTGATCCAGTTCTTATCTCGTATTAATATTCAGCTCTTCAAGGACTGGCGAACCTATTACATGACACACAGTGAATTTCAACTACTGTTACATGTACATCTTGTAACTGTTAAAATTTTGCACTAGGGTAAGACTTGCCTTGTGCTAGTGAAGACTGTGTTAATAAACAATTGTAGTTTAGTTTAAGCCTACATATTTACATATCTGGCTGTCCATGTCACTGTTCCATAATTCCGAGTTCTATCACAGCAAGTGATATCTTGTGCAAATCTGTTGTGTGCAAGTTCTGCTTGGTGAAGGAATGAACAGGTGCATGTATTGTGGCTAGCATTTTCACAAACTGGATATTGTTTTCTTCTCTCCTAAGAACGGATCTTGCATGAGACACAAGTACACATGCATAAAGAAGCCAAGTGCCTCACACAAGCTGTGAAAAAGGTGTCCATCTTGATACAAAAGTGCATAATTTTGAGTGAATATACATTCAAAACATCACCAATATTTTCGTCAAGGCACATACTGCAGTCTCCTTTTTTAAAACCCTAATCATGCTAAATTAACAAACTCCATCAATTGGAACCTTGTAAACTTGACTTGTTCCAGCTCTTATAATCTACCCAATTCAGTAGGTGAAGAAGTTTACGGTAGCACCCTGCAAGGATATCTCTTTCAGAGTATCAGTGGTTCTGAAAAGAACGGAGGGTACTCAACAGTTTGGATGGTATGCCCTGTGCGTCATCAGGAAACCGTAGTTTAGACATTTTATTACTGTAAGAGTCTTTAAACTCGGCAAGGTGAAGAGAGGGTAATCCCAAAACTGGGGGAAGTCAAGTTTAAGGAGACACTCAGTATTTCATCTAATTTCTTGAGGTATACATGTATGTACCCTTTAAGGAAATTAACACACAGTAACAAAGAATCCGCAATTCACATGACTCTTTTCCTTGAAGACTATTGGGGGGGACAAAAAAAGGAAAACAATTATGTAATATACTTTATGCAATATGTAATAAAAACAGACGGTCTTCTTACTGCCTATTGAGCCTTTGTCCAACAAAATCAATTCAAGTCAAGCTGATAAATTAGTAGTCTGTTTCCAGATGATGTAATTCAGAGCCAGCTTCTCCTAGGCAGACAATTGATGTAATTCAGAGCCGGCTTCTCCTGGGCAGACAATGCTGCAATTATTACTATCACACCTTACTTTTTATCTGCTTTACTTTGCATAGAAGCTTGCACATGTACACATATGTACCCACCATATCATTCATTCTGTGATTACAAAAATCACGCCAGTCAACATTTTAGCAAGTTTGGTATTTCAACTGTACACATCTAGGATGCGGGCCATGTTCTTGGAGCTCATCTGCTGTGCGCCCTCAAGTGAAAATTGCCAAAATGGCAGATTCACAAGCTCAGGCCTACAATGGGAATGTGGTTAGAATACCAAACTGACTTACTCCAAATCATCACTTTACAAGTTTCTTATAATTATTTCATGGCATACATGTAGCAATCCTTATCATGGCTTTAACACCTGGGCAATTCCAAAAAAAGGGGCTCACTTTATTTTCGTGTCCCTGTCACATCTGGCATATGATTTTGTAAGTTCAGAACGCATTTTAAAATTTCCGTCAGTGATGAATTAATGCAAATTACCTGCTAAACAAATAGCAATAGTTTGAAATCAATTCCGGTCATACCATGTCAAATATCAAAGGTCAGATGTGACGGACACAAAAATGTCACACTTTTGGACCCCTAATTTCTGGAATTACCCACCTACACGTATAACAAATTTCTATTTACAAGTTTATTAAAATAAACACAGCCCATGTCAATGTTTGCACAAAGGCACACAAGCCATACTTTATCAGTCATCTCTAACATGGCACTTTCCTTCTTCAGTAGTGTATAAATATAAATATTTTACGAATTCCAAAATAATTTTTCTTTATTTTTAATCCTAAAAACTCACAAAATGTACACGTTAGCTTGAGGCACAAAGTGTGTTAAATTTGCTTTTCATTAAATAAAAAAAACCCAGTCAAGACTGTCAATAGTTCCAATAAAACCTTGCAAAAAACAAACAAAATCATCAAAAATACTGTACAAACAAATCAACAAACAAAAACCCCTAATACATCATTTATCAATCTGTAATCTCTTAAACTCAATCACATATAATGCCAATGCTCCATTAAATATATACATGTGTATATTTGCTTTGAAACACTGAATTAAATTCTTATCCACCAGAAGTATATTCAAAGGAAGACTAAGTCACACATGTACATGTCCATCTTTCCTGACACTTCAAGGCACACTTTTTAAACATTACTATCAAGGGTTCCTTGATATACAATGTAGTTACACGTACCGTATGTTTTCAACATGCTACATTTGAAATAAAAAATCTTCAGAATCAAGGATAAATTTCAGAAAAGATTTAAGGCACAAACACGGAAAAACGCTGATGAACATCTAGCACCATTCCAAAAATATAAAAGTTATTTATCTTTACCTACTGTACTCCCTACTTGTCTCTAAGATCACTGCAGAAAATCTTCTTAAAAGCTTAAAACTGCTGTATCCATTTTTTTTTTCAATTCTAGCCTAGATTTAACCACATGTGATTCTTGAGAGTTTTCAAAACAATTGTGATTTTACTTGGTCTGCCCTTTGCAAACATAATTTGTTAAGCCTTGTGTGTTTATGATTTCCAGTGGGACTCGAACCCATGACCACCAGGGCCTAATTTCACAGCGCTACTCACCGTCAAGCAAATTCTTTTGTTAACAATAACACAAAAATTTGCTTGACAGTATGTGCATTTCACAGTAGCTGTGCTTAACACAAAAAAATGGGCACGCATGAATATTTCCATTGTTACATGTACGTCATTAAGTTCAGCAAATACATCCTTCACAGTAAGTGTGTCCTACTGCTCACAGTCTCCATGAAATATGCGGAGCCCCTGCTAGGTTAGAATCATGAAATTGGGCCCTGCTTACAAGTGCAGAGGACTTCACTAGTTGAGCATGGAGTTGTTGGGGTTGGCTGGCACTACGCAAAATCGTAGTCAATAAATTATGTTGATAAAGAACAAACCAAATATTTTCAACTTAACATCACCCGTTGCAAAATTTCCATCAAACATTACACCAGTGTCTGCTCATATACTGCATGATTGAAAATGTTCTCAACACAAGCATTGTTTTGGTCACAGCAATAAGTTCCCATCAAATCCACACTGCATTGATAGCACACTAAATGTTCAGTAGAGTGCTAAAGGCAGTGTTATAGTCTAGACCCCTTATTAAACGATCACACAACCCCACAAGACCAGCACAAAATTTCCGGTCTGAATTTGAGTCACAAGCTATTAAAATTGTTTTTGTCCAGCCTGTTAACTTGAGTCTGGTCTTGTAACTGGTCTCATGTCTGGTCTCGACTACAACACTGGTTACTCTAACTTAGGTATACTACCTAACTTAGGTATACGCTAACCTAGGAAGAGAAGTTCAGAGGGTGAAAAGAGGGGAGATGAAATTCATGCCCAGTCATGTCTGTCTTAGAAGCAGAGCTTGTAGACTCTGGCTCAAATGACAAGCAAATCACTCACTTCTGCTCCAACAATTCTTTAATTTCGCTTCTTCCAATCAGTAAGATCATAGATGTTTGGCCTGTTCACTAACTAACTCCAGGTGTGCCTTGGACATGTTGGAGCAACTTTCTCCTGGCACGCCTTTCTTTCTTCTATGTGCAGGCATGCAGCAACATTACACAAATTCCTTTCTACTCAAGAAGCCAAATTCCTGGAATCCACTAGCAGAAGCCAGCAAACAAGGTCCATTAAACTGAGTTGCCAAATCCTTACAGCCTTGTGAATGATCTAGTCTTGGCCACTCTGAGCCATCTTATGATACCTGAGGTCTGTAACCATGGTAACACTGTGCCTCATGCCTGCTCACATCACCAGGCAGCTGCTTTCATCTTTGCCCTTGGGTCTGCTTGTGCCCTTGGGTGATGTCTTCTCCAGCTGGTTCCTGCTCTCTAGGAGCTTCTGGTCTGTCTTCGACTCCTTCAGGCCGTACTTCTCTCGCATTTTGTTGCGTTCCATGGCTCTGTCTGCCTTCCTCCTTAGCTGAGCTTCATCACGCTTGGCTCTAGGTGAAAAAAGAAGACATTGAAAGAATGCAACACGACAGGCCAAAAAAACCCGACCTATTCTATTTTGGTGGTGCAACCCTAATTTTTTTCTGAGGGGGAGGGTGAACATCTAAAATTAGAAATAAAAAAGAGTTTATTAAGTCTTACTTAATCAGACTGCTGGCTTCTCTTTAGGTACTGACATGACTGAAGAATTGATAAAAATGCAGAAACTATTCCTGACTACTCATTGAAATACATTGTCGTTAATCCTAACTACCCTCAGTCCTCCAAAATACTTCGGCCGACTTTTGGAGGATTTTAAAGGATGGAAGATGCGGCTGATAGTTTATGCTCAGCCATGCATACATTTGTGCCTAGCTTGTACATGTATGTGAAATCACCCATACTGCTTCGGGATACCATTTGCACTGCCTCAACATAATGACAAGATACATGTACATGCAGTGGTCACCCGTCCAAGGAGCATATTCCAGGAACAATGAAGGATTTTGGAGAACTGAGGATGAATGCATTTTGGGGCAGGGCAGTCAAAGGATTTTGAAGGATTGACGACGTGCCCCAGCGAAAAGGGCCTAGCGATTAGGCTCAATGAATCAGTTCCAAGGACATCAAACCTACATGTATTCCCTTCCAATAAATTAAGCCCAACAATAATAGTGAAAGTTGGCCTGTACTGGATGACATTTCAATTTCTTGAAAAAACTCCTCGATGTCCGTTTTTTAGAAGGGGGTTACAGTGGAATGTCGCTATACCGAACACCGCTGTACCAAACACTCAGCTGTACCGAACGCTGCTATACCGAACACCGCTGTACCAAACACTCAGCTGTACCGAACGTCGCTATACCGAACACCGCTGTACCGAACACCGCTGTACCGAACATCATCCTTGGCTCCCAATATTTTGTGCACAAAACCTACCGAACACTATGCAGTTGCTGTTTGTAATTCCCGAACGTCAATATGATAAAACAGTCAGGTTTTTATGCGGGAAAGTGACAAGTGGCCATTATTTCCCAAAGGATTAGAAGGGAAAGCCACTAGTTGTTGAAGAGTTAATTGTAATTAACTAGCTGAGAAACTGGGTACATTGGTCCACACTTGTTCAAAGTTGTCTTCTAGTAACGGCTAGGGCACCCACAGTTAATCTGCTAACAGTATAAAACGGACACTGGTTTTGCGACTCCGCATGATAGGGTGTGGAAGAAAACCGCATGAAACACCGTGGCATTGCACTAACATTAGTCTAAAGAGGGCGCCGCTGATACACAAGCCACCGAGATTCGCCATGGAATGCATCAGAGATCAATCCTGAGTGGTAGCTTCACGACTTTCAGGATAAACTTGAAATCAAGTTCGTAACTTAAGATTTAATAAAAAACAAAAGAATTAACAGATACATTTTTAGAAACCTTAAACATAAATGCAATAGCAAAACATCACAAAAATAGCGAACCATAGTATCACAAGAGGGTGCACTTCAGTTAGACAAGAGAGGGCACTATTCAACATGGCAACGAAACGTTCGGCAGTAAATTTCCCAACGCCAAACATTTAGTGTGGACCCCGTCATGTTCGTTACAGCGGTGTTCCACCTTGAATAGATATTGGCAAATGAAATTCTGCAGTGACTCAAAATGTGTGCCACCAAAGGCCACCGTAACACATTAAAAAATTCTCAACAGACAAGGGATTTCTCTGGGAAATTTATAACTACGCTACAAAGCATTTGAACCATTTCATGGGGGAGGGAAGCAATGGCTTGAGGTTCCTTACTTCTCCTGTGCAGCTCTCTCCTCTTCCTCCTGCTCTTGTTTGTAGTCATACGGCTCCTCCTCTTTGTCCTCTCCGGACAGACCGATGGTCTTGGAGAGGCTGGACACTTGGTTCTTGACCATTGTCTTGCCCACTATATCCATGGTGACGACTGCGTGGTAGAGGCCACTCTAACAGTAACGGCAGACTGTTTGAAAAAGAAAGACAAAAATAAATGTCCAAACTGCAGAGAAGGTCCACTGCAGACATGTTCCTTCTGCCATGGTTGTTGAATTGAATTGACTCATGGAGAAGTTTTGAGCTCTGAAATGTTGGTAACGCACATTTAATTCCAATTTAGGGAACTATTTGGGGAATTGGGTATTTGCTGCTGCTTTCACAGAATGGGTTTAATTCCATGTATCAGAAGTCTGTTGTTTCTTGACTTTTTAAAAAAAATTCACAAGCCCAATGACCGATAGCTGGTCAAGATAATAGGAATAATGGCTCAAAGTGGACAAAAGAAGCACTTGAATGTCATCAGCTTTTAATCTGCCAAGAATCAAAGGTAATGCCACCTCTCAGGTACCAAGGCACACGTACTTAACTATAACTTCTTATGAATTTGAATTTCTCTCCTGTAATATGTGAAGAGACATCCAAGTTATACAAATGAAGTCCACCCTGTTCTGGAATGCACTATTCTGTCATCAGGGTAATTAAATTCCCGTCTTCCAAGGGAGAGCCTATCCAGATGACAACGGCAAAGGACAAAAATGTCTTATTTTCTTTCCCCTTCATAAAGATGATGCAATCAAATCCCTGAAAGTAAATCAACACAGACCATCAACAAGGGAGACAGGTGTATAAAGGCTTGATAGTTCTTTACAGGAGAAAGGAATGCCTAAAGAATGTGGGTCTAGTACAGTCAGACTAGACCTGGATGCCTAGACAAGCAGTGCATTTGTGAGTTTGATGGATGGTGCATTTCAAATTCCTTGGAAGTGCAGTTTTGCTCTTTGCATCCAACCCCATTATCCTATCCTCTACAATTCTACCCCCAGCATCCCAAATCTACATGTACCATGCCTACTTTGACTCCATGCCTAATCCCATCTATCTCCAATCCCATATCCACCTTATCTTTCCATCCATCTCGTACTCCACCCCCTCCCCATCATCCTATCCATCTCCTACTCCGCCCCTCCCCATCATCCTATCCATCTCCTACTCCGCCCCTCCCCATCATCCCATCCATCTCCTACTCCACCCCTCCCCATCATCCCATCCATCTCCTACTCCATCCCTCCCCATCATCCTATCCATCTCCTACTCCACCCCTCCCCATCATCCCATCCATCTCCTACTCCACCCCTCCCCATCATCCTATCCATCTCCTACTCCACCCCTCCCCATCATCCCATCCATCTCCTACTCCACCCCTCCCCATCATCCCATCCATCTCCTACTTCACCCCTCCCCATCATCCCATCCATCTCCTACTCACCCCTCCCCATCATCCTATCCATCTCCTACTCCACCCCCTCCCCATCATCCTATCCATCTCCTACTCCACCCCCTCCCCATCATCCTATCCATCTCCTACTCCACCCCTCCCCATCATCCTATCCATCTCTTAGTTCCCCCTCCCCATCATCCTATCCATCTCCTACTCCACCCCCTCCCCATCATCCTATCCATCTCCTACTCCACCCCTCCCCATCATCCTATCCATCTCCTACTCCACCCCCGTCCCCATCATCCCATCCATCTCCCACTCCACCCCTCCCCATCATCCTATCCATCTCCTACTCCACCCCCTCCCCATCATCCCATCCATCTCCTACTCCACCCCTCCCCATCATCCCATCCATCTCCTACTCCACCCCTCCCCATCATCCTATCCATCTCCTACTCCACCCCCTCCCCATCATCCGATCCATCGCCTACTCCACCCCCTCCCCATCATCCTATCCATCTCCTACTCCACCCCTCCCCATCATCCTATCTATTTCCTACTCCACCCCTCCCCATCATCCTATCCATCTCCTACTCACCCCTCCCCATCATCCCATCCATCTCCTACTCCATCCCTCCCCATCATCCTATCCATCTCCTACTCCACCCCTCCCCATCATCCCCTCCATCTCCTACTCCACCCATCCCATCATTCCATCCCTCTCCTACTCCACCCCATCCCATCATTCCATCCCTCTCCTACTCCCCCCATCCCATCATTCCATTCCTCTCCTACTCCACCCCTCCCCATCATCCTATCCATCTCCTACTCCACCCCTCCCCATCATCCCATCCATCTCCTACTCCACCCCTCCCCATCATCCCATCCATCTCCTACTCCACCCCTCCCCATCATCCCATCCATCTCCTACTCCACCCCTCCCCATCATCCCATCCATCTCCTACTCCACCCCTCCCCATCATCCCATCCATCTCCTACTCCACCCCTCCCCATCATCCTATCCATCTCCTACTCCACCCCTCCCCATCATCCCATCCATCTCCTACTCCACCCCTCCCCATCATCCTATCCATCTCCTACTCCACCCCTCCCCATCATCCTATCCATCTCCTACTCCACCCCTCCCCATCATCCCATCCATCTCCTACTCCACCCCTCCCCATCATCCCATCCATCTCCTACTCCACCCCTCCCCATCATCCCATCCATCTCCTACTCCACCCTTCCCCATCATCCCATCCATCTCCTACTCCACCCCTCCCCATCATCCCATCCATCTCCTACTCCACCCCTCCCCATCATCCCATCCATCTCCTACTCCACCCCTCCCCATCATCCCATCCATCTCCTACTCCACCCCTCCCCATCATCCTATCCATCTCCTACTCCACCCCTCCCCATCATCCTATCCATCTCCTACTCCACCCCTTCCCCATCATCCTATCCATCTCCTACTCCACCCCTCCCCATCATCCCATCCATCTCCTACTCCACCCCTCCCCATCATCCCATCCATCTCCTACTCCACCCCTCCCCATCATCCTATCCATCTCCTACTCCACCCCTCCCCATCATCCCATCCATCTCCTACTCCACCCCTCCCCATCATCCTATCCATCTCCTACTCCACCCCTCCCCATCATCCCATCCATCTCCTACTCCACCCCTCCCCATCATCCTATCCATCTCCTACTCCACCCCTCCCCATCATCCCATCCATCTCCTACTCCACCCCTCCCCATCATCCTATCCATCTCCTACTCCACCCCTCCCCATCATCCCATCCATCTCCTACTCCACCCCTCCCCATCATCCCATCCATCTCCTACTCCACCCCTCCCCATCATCCCATCCATCTCCTACTCCACCCTTCCCCATCATCCCATCCATCTCCTACTCCACCCCTCCCCATCATCCTATCCATCTCCTACTCCACCCCTCCCCATCATCCCATCCATCTCCTACTCCACCCCTCCCCATCATCCCATCCATCTCCTACTCCACCCCTCCCCATCATGCTATCAATCTCTTACTCCACCCCTCCCCATCATCCTATCAATCTCTTACTCCACCCCTTCCCCATCATCCTATCAATCTCTTACTCCACCCCTTCCCCATCATCCTATCCATCTCCTACTCCACCCCTGCCCATCATTCCCTATTTCCCTTGACTTCTTACTCTGGCAGTCCCATCATCCCACTAATCCAGCCCAACCATTATACCAACCTTACCCAGCATTTCATCCACTTTCTACAAACATGTAGAGTACTTTGTCCCCATGATCCTCCTCCTACAGGAACCCCTCCCCAACAAACATCCTAATCTCTCACTTGGAGTCCCCCATTCCTTACATTTCTCTATATATGGTACAGTGTACGTGTACGTTTGTACAATGTACATGTATGTGTCTAACACTGTCTATATATGTACATGTACATGACAGGAGTTCTCAGTATGTACATGTACGTATACATGTACAGTACATGTACAGTCCATGTACTATAGGGTCAAGTACCCCTGGTACACAATACAACTCAAAATGTTAGCATTCAACTTTCATAATTTTTTCACTCATAAACTACACTTCAAAGCATTAATGCCATATGAGACTTTAACATTTCAGGACGGCCGGACGGACAGAAGACGGAAATTGGTATTACATAGGCTCGCATTTGCTTTGCAGCTCACCAAAAATCCTCTAATTCTTCAACTTAATCAGTGCACCAGCATTACAACAGCACACTGGTATAAACACGACAATTTGTGAACCCCCCATTCCACAACCAGGCTGAATACTTACACTAGTTTCTGGAAAATAATATCAATATGCACAAAAACAATGCAGTTTCCTTTTTTTAAATATCCTTAAACAAAATACAAATCTGGTATCAAAATAAAAAATGGGAAGAAGACTTGTCAAACATCTAAATGACCTTACTTAAGACTGGGTTTTGGGGTATTCAGTTACAATCAGGAAAACGGACAAGTCACAATAACATTTTTGGCTTAGAAATTCATCCGTATCTAATGCAATCTGACTAACACAAGGAATGTCCCCTGTCTGCTTGACAAGAAAGGAAAAATCTTTGGTGAGTGTACTGTGTCCCACAATGCTGTTCAAACAATAACCAAATTGTTGCTATGAGGTATAATATCAAGCACACCAAAAAACAAGAAATCTTAACCCTAACACTCCTCAGTCCTCCAACAGGTGAAGGATTGAGGAGGGTTAGGGTTACTCTAGACCAAAATACTCCAGGATATAGGGTAAATATACCGAGTGAATGCACTGTACACGTACATACATGGTTTACAAGTACAAGCAGGTGTTTTCCAAACAATACAAATGTAAGTTCAAAATACCTGCATCTTGTGATCGTAACTGTTTTCAACCTGAATGCATATGTAATTTACAGGCTACAGGTATTTACAGACTTCCATCAAAAATGTATTAGTCTGAACAATCAATCCTCCAATTTCAATTTATACATTAGTGATCTTACCTTCAGTGTAAAGCAGACAGCATTCCTTCCTTGTGTAACTACTGGTCTCATAAATATATCCCAAATGTACTGAAATCAGAGATACTGAACTGCGATATTTATAAGTATCTGTGAAATGGTTGATATGACACAGACATTCCCAGAAATTAATACAGCGTCAACAGTTGTAAAAAAAAGTACATGTACGTACGTGTACACGTGTATTCCACTGATGCACGTGTTGCATTGACGCATGTACAGTGTACAGGCAACTGTACACTTAATTCTAGGAAATGCTGCTACAATAGAAACTGAAGTAATGAAGAACCTCGTAATAATAAAGTTCACCATTTCCTGTCATCGTTAGCAGATATCATGCCATTTAAAGGAAATCATGTATATTTATGGAAACTGAAGTTGAATGAAAAAAATTAATGGAAATAGCGAGCACACATGTACCATATGGAAGCATTTTGGTTTTTATTTCTTCCATTTTCAGTATGAGGACAAAAGTGTCTCCCTAGGTATCCTTGTCACTGTATTTGGTCCAGTTAAACACTCATTAATGAGCCTTGAGGACAGCTTCATGTAAATTATAAGAACAGATCTCGAGGATGAATCAGGTTGGACAATACCTCTCTCATGCCTAGTCTGCCTACCTTCTCATTACGATCGATGTAGCAGGCACAAAGTCACTAGAGTTGTTACAAGCATGTCTCCTGTTCATGTCATACCAGTATCATTTTTTATGCGATGGCCTACCTGTACATGTACACTGGTCTTTACATGTGCATAAGTGCATAAACTCACGTCAAGCAATCCTGTGTCACACATGTACATTGTACATGTACGTACACCCAGGCCTACATGAAGTTCACCCACCTCATCATTAACTCTACGGCCATTCACATTTAATACAAGCAACTTTTTTCACAGTGTGGCAATTAGCTTTGAAAAAGAATGTATCCTTTCTTCACCCCGACTGATTTTGGAAGAACTCATTGTAGGATATTCCTCTCCGTTGAATGTTCTATAGAGTACCGAAGTACGACGTCACTGTGAACCAGAAAGTGCAGTGCAAACGAATGGAGTACGCGCGCGTGTTGGTTCACGCGCTGGTTCTCGCCCTAATGCCTTTTACACACTAATTGTGCGCATGACGTATTCACTTCGGTACTCTATAGGCCAGGTACAAGAAATATAAAATACAGCAGCATGACATGTTCATGTGTACACATACACGTACAGTGATGTTACATGACAGTCAGGCTTTATCTATCTTCTTGTGCACTTCCTCTTACTTTTCTAGTTCTGGTTACCAAGGTACAGTATTATCATTTGAGTACCCAATAGTTTGAAAAGTCAAATTCCATTCTAACCTAGCGTAAATGTATTTTCTTCACAAACAGAAAAATTAAAACACTTCTGTTGGATAACACATTTTCTAGCCTGCTTTACTTCTGAATTAATTCCTAATGGCTTAGGTTGAACAGCAGAAAAGTCAGAAGTGTGTGCACTCACAACATTTACACTCACAGGTTCTCTAAATGGGACATGTACATGTACGTGTAATTTGTGGCATTCTTTATGTTATTTTTGTTAATTTTGCAACTTTCAAAACACATTTTGATAAAAAGGTTCTGCACAGAGGATTTACTTGTTAATTTCTCCTGTTTAGAAAAATGTTTGAATTTTTATATACATGTAGATAAAACCAAGTGCTATAAATAGAAAGGTGAAACAAAAAATTATTAAATTTTTGTACAAAATTACATGAATATTTAATAACAGACCATCACCATCTGGGACTTTTTTCATCGCCCAAATGAGTGTGAACCGTACATATGTTCATGAATTTGATGCAGCAAAATTGTAATGTTAGGCCTACATAATGGAGTTCCCTACTGTGTGGCATATCAATGTTTCCCTCGAATTTCTCATGCAACGTTGCCAAACCTCTTTGTTGAAAAATTTCAAATTCATTCAGTAAAATACTTCTCCATATTACTTTCTTAATGTACATGCTGCTGAATCTTTGTGCACAATTTCAGGGTTATGATATGTAATCTGAAATAAAAAAATGGTGGCGTCTAGAAATTGGGCATAAAATTTAGCGGAGTGTTTCCTAACACGCACTTGAACAATTCTCAGAAAATCCAACATTATTATCTAAAAATTTTACTTCCTACAATCATCATGCCCAACCATAACTTGTACAAAATAACCTCGGGGGCATTTTAAAGGTGTTTATTTTGCATTTACAAAAAAATCAGACAATCCGGCCAAAATCAAATTTCATACATGTACATGAATATGATATAAGAGCTTTGTTGTTGGTGTATGAACTCAAGATTTATGAATAGTAATAATGTGGACTCAACGAAATTTCACATGAAAAAGTCATGGAACTAACGAAACTGGTTGCAAATTGTAGTGTCATAAAAAGTTTTAAATAAAACAAAAAAGACTAAAATGTGCAACAAAAGGTACGAGTCCTCTGGAACTCAATGCTGTTATAAAAACAGTTTCAATATAAACATAAAAAGATAAATATATGACAAACGTGACTGCGGTGTTTGGGCAAAAGCGTATCGCACATGTACATTTTCAGCACTATTTTTGTACAGGTCATCACATCTTCCTTTTTTTTTATTGGCAAGATCCTCTTAGCAGGGTCTGTAGGGAATAAAAGGCTTTTTTCGAGCCGGTCGGGAGCCAAAAAATAGGGTTGGACAGAAATGACAACCACAGAATTTAAAAAAGGATGCCCTTATTTGCAAACTTTGAGGTTTAAAATTGAAAATATTTGTTTAGTAAGGCACTAGACAAAAAATCCACCAAAAAGCACTACCCAGTATCCCCACACTACATTCATGACATTAGGCATGTTAGGGTACTCAATACAATAGTGCAAGTAATGAGTCCCAGTAAGTTGCAATAAGACTGCAATAATGTCGAATTCATACAATACATGCATCCCCTACATAACGTACATGTAGGTCTAGGCCTACATGTACACATGTACCGGTACATATATATGTACATACATGAGGGTAACAAGTGTAGGGCTTACCAGAGTAAGTCACGTAGGCCTAAGTCATTAAGCTACATGTACCCCTAATGTTTAAACTTTGGGGTAGCTACCTCAGGGCTCTGGGGGAACCCTTGAGCCAAGACAAAAGTTCTGGTTCTATACTGTGCAAACACCTCCTCTGTGGTTATCACGCACAGGTCGGAGTGACGGACAGACTGACTAAATTTTAAAGTGCACTTTTGGTACAAGGTTGAGAAGGTCCAAATGTTAAATCCTACTTTTGAATGTCTTGACATCAGGAGCAGATCGTATGCTAGGTGGTAGTAGGCCTACTGAGTACATGTAGGCCTACACGTAGGTTCCATTCCCAGAGTAGCTTATTGACAACAGAGTTTGTTGAAGTTTGGGGAATGGACTGCGACCAAAGCATTCCTTTGTCACTGTTCACCCAATGACTGGCATGACTGGTCTTGTACATGTTGGAGACTTGCGAATAGATTAGTTGTCCTGGTTGTGAAGAGTTTTGTGCGAGTTGTGGAGTTCAACATGTTCAAGTTCAAGTTGTGTCGTCAACATGGTCAGCTCAGGGACGTTGAAAAGGGCAAATCTGCAGGAAAGTTATCTCCGCGTAATAAAATAATAAGCCCCAGAAGACGAATATCAAAATCTATGAAGCGTACATTACACATTTAAAATAATATCACTCAAGAATGTAATTACTTTACCTGCAAGTAGCAGCGAAAAGGGCAGTGCGGCGTTCGGGAACTTCAACAACAGTTGAAGCAGCAAGTACTCTTCAAGACTTGACTCTGACTAGTAGCGCGCGGTGACCGGTGGTACATGGTGCCGGTGACCCGTCGTTCAACCTTGTCACACAAGCACGTATTCTCACCTGCAGTATTATAATGCATACACATGCAGCCCTGGGAACAACTTTAATTTGGTGATACAAACTACATAACAATGTCAATTAAGAAGACCCAAGCTAACTTCAAGTAGAAAAAAAGGAAAAGAGGTCAAAGTTGTTGAATATAAAATAAATTAGACAGTTAACAACACTTTTTACCCAGATAAATAAGGTAAATATATCACTTCTTAGATGCTACAATCAATTTAATGCAATGCATATAATGTTATGACACACCATTGTTCAACTCAATTCCTTACACGTACGCTGATTGGTTAATATTTTATTTGCTGGAGCAAAGTTTTCTGTCTTGTTTTAGATTCTATTTTTCTATTTGAATCAAGTTTAATGTACAATATAGAAATACTGCAGGAGATTTGTTCGAATTATTTGATTTTCATTTGGTTTTAATCTTTGATGCAAATAATTTCTCAACGTCGTAAAATTGTATCCAATTGAATCGTGCCTAATGTAACGATGGGTTATTTTATCGCTCTCACAGCATGAACACACATGCAACACAGTACTTGTGTGTGGCTTCGCATGTGTTCGTGTTCGGGGTGTTTCGTTTTTCATCTTATATAACATCTTTCCTGTGTATTGAAAACCCAAATTGTTTGTCAAGCGAGTTCAGGTGAAGCTGATGTGTTTTAGCTATGAATAGTGTGATATGAGTAAGAAATATTTGACCTGCAAACTTGAGATTAACAGTAACATTTAAGTGGAAACGTAAGCTGAGGCCATTTTCAATATGGCAGCCCTCATGGGTTTGTCGAAGCGTGACCTTGAAGAGTTACGTCCAACTGTAGATGACATTGTGCGGAAGGTATTGGGTTTTTCGGAACCTAGTGTAACAATCGCTGCCTTGAACTGTGTTGGCAAAGGAATGACAAAGGTGAAAACAGTTGGTAAGTGTGTACACATGTATAATGTTAGATTTTTAACCCTAACCCCAAGGGCTGCCGTGGTTGCTGGCCCTAACCTTCCCCATTCACACTAAGTTAAACACCCATATGGGACTTTGTGCACGGAGACAGTTGGACTTTGTTTTTCTGAGGTATGCCAAACCCAATGCAAAAGCCAGCTGTTATGGGCCTACCAGACCTATCCCCACAGAATTAAACACTTTACTTCTGAGTACTGTTTAATTCTGTGTGGTTGGGGAAGGTTAGGGTTAATAGGGGATGTCAATGATTTTTTGGATTTGTATTTTTGCAATTTTTTTCATGGTTTTTGGATGAGGTTCATGAATAGTAGCAGTTTAGCACAAACTCGGTAAAATTGGTGCAGGCATTCGGAAAGAATTCCATATACGAAGTTCACTTTTTAGGAGAAAGTTTTGCTCCAGGACAGATTTAAAAAGGGGCGACATTTATTTTGGGGGGATAGAGATGTGAAAGGGGGTTCAGTAACTTAGGGGGACAGGTTTCAAAAGAAGGGGCCCCACGCAATAAAAAGCCAAAAAAGTGAGTCCTTTTGCCGTTTTTTTTCCCGTACTATATCCTCTACCGTTTCCTTTTCCCTTCACTATCCCGTCCTTTTATTTCTCCACAGTTTTCCTGTCATTAGTACAAGGATTATTACAGTTAGTATACACATTTAATACATTTAATCCAAATTGTGTCGTAAAGGGGAATCAAACCTGCAATGAAGAGAACTGTTAGGTATAGAAATACAGCAGTCTAACTGACCACGCCACATGAGCGCTTGTTGCCGGAGGAAGTCGATATGTTCCATATAAAGTTACGGTTGAATTAAGGAGAGGTCACGATGAGGTCAAGATGAATATTTAAAAAATTAAATATTTATTAAACTGAATATGTAATTATTCACAAATATTTGTATAAATTAGAATATTTAAATATAAATAAATGTGGCTATCCGTTGTTAATATAAGTAGGTTGTGCCAAAGGAAATCAACTAGGTAAGGTACATGTCTGAGCACAATTGACTGTATGACGTGAGTTATCTCTGTCGTATTATGTAAACCAAGAGAGAAAGAACAAGTAGAAATGCAGTCGGCCGTACGAAAGAAGGAATTTCAGTCCAATGCTGTATAAGAACTCAGGTGGAGTCTTGCTTCATCCATTAGCAATACATGCACTATGAGCGAGAATTGGAGTCTTACGCGCAATTGGTGAGAGAGGTGACTATCCACACCAGTGGAAGCGACCAGTTTGGGTTCTACCTGGCCGAATACATGTGGCGCTGCCGACATGCAGGAGTAGACCACTTCAATCAAATCCTTAAGGATATTCTTCTCCTGTACAAGCCTCCCCTCACATTTTAGAGCGCACAACATCTCGCTCTGGCTGTCAGCCTTGGCAGATAGCCACACAATAATCTAAAGACAGGTTTCAGCTCCCTTTTCCCCTTCCCTCTGTATAAATATAGAAAAAAACTCCTCCAACTGACAAGCACTCTCTAAAAGAAATTTGCCCCTTTTTTCCTTCTAAACAAATTGTCCAACTTACAAACTGTCTGTAAAAGAAATTGGGCCCATTTTTTCCTTCTAACCAAATCCTCCAACTTAAAAATTGTCGCAAAACACGCACTATTTTCCCCCAAGTAAAAATTGTACATGTACAGTAGGGCACATTGCGCGGTATTTCGTGAACTTTGTAGATCCATCCAGACAGATGACGGCCCTCTGCACTCCTCGTGTTGCGGATTCATGCATAAAATTACCTCAATGCTTGTGGCAGCCCAACCCCTGTTACATAATGGGTCTTTCCGGATATGATTCGGTTCATGCGCACACGTCGTGCGCATTCGCCATGTTCTTCAGAAGCAAAGATGGCCGCCTGTCGATGTAAACCTGGTCCATGTGTAGCTCCAAAAGTGTGCCCAAAACTCCACATTTCTGTCCTATGATGTTCAGCTCTTCAATGCCTATTGGAATCGTCTTCATTCAGCGATCAAAGTAAGGATACTTTAGTAGTAATTACGCGATATTACAGTGAACTTTGTATATGGAATTCTTCCCAGGCATTCTCAAGATATTGGTGTTTATTAGCCCCACACGTTGGATGTAGGGCTGTACTGTAGTGTTAATAGCCCTACTAGTGTGGCACGGACTCTCACTCCCGCTCCATCCTCCATCCTCAAGGATGGAGCATGGAGTATTTATTGTTTGCTGTGATCTAGGTTGGCACTTTGTATAGTTCATAACTGACAACATCAGAAAGTGCATTTGGGTCATTGTGACTGTAAAAATGGTTACAGTCGTCGGCAAAGAGGAGAAATGAAACTTAAATCAGAGGATTTCTCAAGATCATTAAATTCAAAAGATTTTCACAAGAATATTCTCTGACAAATTAATTACCAGGTGTTACGGTGTTTTGGGCAAATGTAAAAGAAGTAAATATGGGAAATGATCAGATAAATCTGATAGTATAATTGCTGATTTTGAGGTTAGTAATATAGTTGATAGAATATTGTCCATTAAAGTGGCTGAAGTGTTGTTTCGGCATGTTCAAGTTGCAGAGACATATTATTCAATTTTTGGAGAGTAAATTTTTATTTTCAGCCTGCACTTTGCACGATGGCCTCAGAAGTATACGCGATCGATTTTTCCATATCAGAGTGATGTGATTCCATATCATTCATTCTGCAGAGGAGATCTTGCTGATTTAACAAGACAAGATCCAACTTTTCCTGAATGATCCCCGATTTCAGGTCTCGAAGCTCATTTGAAAATATAGTCATCAAGGAATTCTTAGCAGCCGAGGCGGACTCTTCTGCAAGGGTTGCAGGATCACACACGTATGGTATTGGCGGTACTACTAGCACCTTCAGAATCGGTAGATGATTCAGCCCATACAGACGTGTTTTTGTCCCTTTTTGGAGGCAAACCTGAGCTAGAAGTAGCAAGATAACTGTACATGTGGATGTTTCTTGGCAAGCTGGGTCGATGGCATAAATATGTGAAGATTTGAGGTGATTTTATTTGATATAAGAAGAGATGTAAAGCGGAACAAAATTACACTCCTGCTCACTCCAAGGGCGCCGTCAATCAAGTGAGGAGATGTATTTCATTTTGAGCAAGTGTCATCTGGAGAATAGGGAAAAGTCAGTTTTGCAAAAATGGACAGGACAGAAATCTGCTAAAAATGACCAAGTTCAGCTCATTAATGTGCACATATTCTGTATCTAGGAAGGTAAACAACAGAAAGTCTTGAAATTTTTACCAGAGGGCCACATGATTACCTCTAAGAACTAAGTGAAAAATAAAATGAAAAAAATTTTAAAATAAAATACAAATATGGCAAAAATATGCAAATTAGGCAATAATTAGGAATCAATTGAAACCTATTCAATCAAATTTTCCCTTGACAGCAAACTGGAATAACCTATAGTTCTTAAAAAGGGTGGAAGGAGGATCTCAGAGCATAAGACCGAGTATTTTTGTCACCAGTCTCTCGTTTTTACCCAACGATTATCGCTCTGTTCATGCCTTTTTTTTTCACATTGCACATGCATTGAGCCGACTAATAGCAAAGCTTGGTCCACATCTTGGTTCCACCATTTTCAGTGGCAGGGGATAGTATCTTGTTTTTATCACGCGACTGTCCTTGCATGCATGCTGTGACCTGTAAGCTGGTACCATCAGCCTGACGCAGGGGCAGTGTGATAAACCCAAACAGCATGAACGTTGTGATCGTTGTCGGGTAAAAGCAAGAGATTGGTGACTAAAAATCTCATTTTTTTCAAAACGTGGATCATCCACTTTGCAAGTTCGATGAAAAAACCCATAGCAATTGGCTCAAAGTCAAATGAAGGACATGTACATGTATAACGGAGTAGTGATTTTGAGTTCTTGGAGTAATGCTGGACGTGTTCTGTCAGGTGTTATTTAGCACCTGTAAACTACCCCCTGAACTGTTGGGCCCATTGGGAGCTCTGCAAAATCACCTAAGCTAACGAGTAATAAAGTGTCGTCTTTTTTGTAATCTTTATGTTTTAAGACCAAGAGCACTGTATATTTTACATAGCGACTGAATTATGATTTCTCCCACTCACAAAACAGCCTTCAGTATTTTGACAGTGGTTACTTGTCAACACAGGTGCTTGAACAGAGCTCCCTCTAATTTAGACAAAAAAGGAGTCTGGAGTTGTCACCGTTGTGACTGCTTTCACATACGGTTTGATTGACCAGACATTCGCCTCCCACTGCTTGGTACATGTACATAAAGGGGTCAGGATCAAATGCAAGTCAGAATTTGTCCTTTGCGAAAATTCACGTATATTGTTTACGGTTTTACAGTGGCAATAAATTTCTTCTTAATTTTGACGAAAGCAAATTCCCTGTGATTTTATCTACACATACTGTACATTGTAGTCTGAGGGGTAAGTAGTGAGTAGGGGTGAGTCACGTCGAATAATTCACTGTTTGAATATTTGACCTTCGATCGAATATCAAAATACTCAGATGCACCAACCAGCAGATTGTTGATGAACAAACCATATACAAAATCAGTTGCAATAACACAATTGTACAATATAATCACTTAAATAGCTTTTCACGTCTAGGATTGTCTCCAGCCACAATTTAGCAAGATTTAAGAGACGAACAATGCTTCTTGCCGTGTTGAAAATTTCTATTCCATTTAAATTTTTTAATGAATAATTTACTTTATGGATCATTGTAAGAAATTTTATTCCGTCGTTTTTCATTTGAATCTGCTTTAAACAAGCCTCCGTAGTGTGATTTTCTCATTTAAAACAAAAAGAAAATTCTCCCATTTCATGAATTTTGCATTCAAATATTCAAATTGGAAAATTATGTTTGAATATTCAATAATTGATTGAATATTGGGATATTCAGCACAGCCCTAGTTGTGAGCATCCTTGCATAGTTGCTGAGTTCAGGTCTTCATTTGTTGTGTAAATGGTTTATACTGAAGCATTGGACATAACGTGTATGCTTTTGATGTTGCTAGTCAAGAGCTGGTGGTTTGTTTGCCAGCTGCTGAGCTTCCTCACCTTTGTAAAATCAGAACATTGACATCAAAAACAAGTCCCCCTGGTTTTCTGTCTGATGCCCTACTGTACTGAGAAAGACTATCAGAGAGTCCATTGAGCCTTGAAGGAGAGGGCTGCCTCCTGGGGCAAGCAGCATCCAGTATTTCCTCCTGAATGTTGAGTCTTGACTGGTTGGCACTTCGAACTATTGTTCCCAACCTCCACATCCAAGTATTCATGTGTTTTCAGGATTTCTGTTATTGTTTTTGATGTACGACGTTCCATTTCAGATTTGTTAAAACCGCTCATTGAAGAATCTGCACCCAAGTTTGTGGAGAAGTTGTTTGAAGCCATTGAACGGAGCCAGAGCAGTCGAGATGAGCATAGGGCAAAAAAGCGGTCCCTCAGAGTAAGTAAAGGTGCTTGGAATGCAAAACTGACAACTGTCCTTGGATCAGTGAGTTCTCTCATACACAATAGAAGGTATGCTTATACCTAATGACAGCATCCTTTTTCGTGAGGATGCTCCATATGAGAGCACAGGTTTATGCCTGGTATGTCTTGTCATCATGCGTGCCAGGCGTAAGTCATCAGGCTGCCCCTTCTCACTCCTCTCACGGGTACTTACACACACCGTAGACATGAAAGGAGAAAAATTGAAGTAACAGTAATCTGAGAGGATCCCCACGTGTGTGGTTCTTTCATTTCAAACATTGTCGTGATATCTTGCGTTTCTGAAATTCCAATTTGAAAAAGTTGTTTTTCTACTGATTGGCTGTCGTGTCTTCATAAGTGTGCCTGTACTTGCCAATTACATTGAAACTGTTCCCGTTTTTACACCTCCCAAAATTAAAACAACTTTACCTACTTTTAATTGGAATTTGAATAACATAAAATTAACCCATCTCCCAGGGGTAGGTGTGAAATCATATTGAAATCGGAAGATTTACCCGTTCGGGTTAAAAAAAATTATCAGTCTAGAAACTACCCTGCAGTGAATTTGAGAAGATTAATGGAATTCAGGTTTTAGATTAATTCCAAAAACCAAAAGATCCCCAGCTGTTATTCCTCTACCCATTTTTTTATTTTCAATGACAACTAGCAGTTGAAGTTACAAACAAAAACTTTACCTTTTTGTCGAGTAAAGTAGAGAATTTTAGAGCTCTCTGGAAGGTTCTTGGCAAGAAAGCATTGAGAGTTGAGGGTTTTGAAGATTCTGTCTTGCAGTTTCACTTTGACTTATAATCTTGATATTCAAAATTCTTTCCTTGTAGGATGACGAGGGTATTGACATCAAAGCCAAGAAGTCTAAGTCAAGGTTCGACAGTGGCAATGTTGTTGATGGAGAGCCACCGGCTGCAGAGCAGTGGACTCCCCAGCAAATCAAGGAGATGATGGCCTCTGCAAGAATGCAAATTATGGCCAAGAGAGACCAACTGGTAAGCATCATAGAAACTTGAAGGCCTACATGTAGTTCTGCAGCATTTCAGTGGATTCAGAACTGAAATGCCTGGCAGTAGTTACGTTATCACAGTGTCAAAACTTTGTCCAATCACAAAAAGTGTGCCCAGTGGCAATCTGCATTGTTTGTAACACTGGAGGATTCTTCCTAACAGAAATGGCCATCAAGTCTGAGCAAGAAGGATTTACCATTAGAGACTGCATGTTGCATTGGATTAAAGATTGTTCAGGAAGAATAGAAAGCTACTAAAATATGCAAGACCTGTGTTCTTAGAAGCAGATTTCAAGAAACTGTGGTCACTGAATGGTTTAGTCATAATGTGAATCTGTCTGAAGGAATTTTGAAGACTTCTTTTGATTGCTTCTCCCTACCAGCCAACCAAGCCTCAACCGCAAGCCCCACTCATCACACCTACCCCAACCCCCACCCCTCCTGCCGCCTCCCAGGTGCTCATGAACGAGGCTCTGGATAAGGCCCGACGGGCGGCCGAGATCCAGAGCCGAATCCAGGCTTCCATGGCCACAGCCGGTCTGGGACAGTTGGTCCTACAGCAGGCGCTAGCCGGGGTCAATATGAAGCAAGCTGAGCGAATGCAGGCTGGGGACAGACCACCTGCACCTGTGTCAAAGTAAGCAGCAATTTAATCAATTTGTTAAAAGTATACATGTCCAGCAGTACTGCTTCTCATGACACAAAGAAAGTAGTTACTGCCCTTGTTCATCCGGCTAGGAGATGCGTTTCAGCAGTTGATATCAGGGCATGGCTAGTTTCTGCCATCACTGGTACCCATTTTTAATCCTGGATGGAGAGGTACAAGTAGGGATACAGTGACTTGCACAAGGTCACAGCGTGCAACCGGTGGCTAGATTCAAATCCACAGTGACTTGCGCAAGGTCACAGCGTGCAACCGGTGGCTAGATTCAAATCCACAGTGACTTGCGCAAGGTCACAGCGTGCAACCGGTGGCTAGATTCAAATCCACAGTGACTTGCGCAAGGTCACAGCGTGCAACCGGTGGCTAGATTCAAATCCACAGTGACTTGCGCAAGGTCACAGCGTGCAACCGGTGGCTAGATTCAAATCCACAGTGACTTGCGCAAGGTCACAGCGTGCAACCGGTGGCTAGATTCAAATCCTCAACCCCATTTACATCAGGTCAGCATATCCTGATGCTTTGTAACCGTTTACTCCAATTAATGTGGTCACATTGGTGTAGGATTATCAACTGTCAGATTATAACTAACCAGCAGTTGATGCTGAGGTAAACTTGGGTGCTGTAATTGTTTTAACCAATGTACCCAATCAAGTTTTTTGTTGGATTATCGTTATCATATTACCATTTTTAGAACATCAAGAGCATCAATTAAGTGTTAAAAGCTTTAATTAATTAAAAATTAAGTTTTTGAATGTATCAAATATGAATGTTCTAAAGGGTTCCTTGTTTTAATGAACGTGTAATTGATGCTGTCGATTTCCTCTTTGGAACAGACCCACACCTTTGATTCTGAACGAGAAGGGGGTGACAGTGGATGCTGCCGGCAAAGAAATTACACTGACGCATCGGGTGCCAACGTTAAAGGTAAGTCCATGAAGCCACTCATCAAAAGTGAATTGGAAGCTGTCTTGGGAGGTCGAGACTCAAAAGTAACATTGAGGAAAACCTTAACACTAGTTGCAACCTGATTCGGTGAGAACAATCTCAGGTCGTTTCAAGCGTTCATGTCAGAGGACTGGTTCTGACATTACAGGAATTCCAGTGAGTAACGTGACACAGTGGTGTGATATTTCGTTCGGCAGGATGTGTTTCTATGAGAGTGCTGTTCACACTTTGTTATCAGGAACACTAGCGGATCATGTCTTTCTACAGAGGAGAAATATTGAACAAGTGACTTTCCATCAAAGAAAAACGCCCTCACAAAATGTACTTGTCCACTCTTTCTTACAGCCTGTTAAAAAAACTATTGAAAAAATGTATTGTTTTCATGGAAACTGAAAGGCAAGTGATGCCTTAAGATTTGTTATAACAAAGATTGGTGTTTTGGGGGGGCACACCAGGCCAACATCCGAGCCAAGAGGAGAGAGGAGTTTAAATTGAACCAGGCAGAGAAGCCTCAGGATGCCGTCAGCGAGACTTCACGGTTCTTTGACAACAGTATCTCCCAGGCCCCAGCTCAGCGTAGTCGACGAGGATTCAAGTTCCATGACAAGGGACGCTTTGAGCAGTTAGCCCAGAGGATCAGAGCGAAGGTAAAGCAAAGATAAGACGAGGTCTGTTGTCTAGCAATAGTCATTCCAGCCTGGTGCAGTCAGCAGGCTGCGCACTTTTATGCTGACGTGTTTTTCCTCGGGTCTCGGCAAGGAAGCAACAGAAACAGTGGTAGGTTGGATTAATAGGTTTCTGTTACCAAGAATGAGTTTGCCAAAGTCTCCATATTGGACGTTGCCTTGAAGGAGAGCATTTTAAAAAGCTCAAAACTTCAAGATTCAATTTATTAAACTTGTTTTTTTTGGAGGTACGCTTTATGAGTTTACCGTTTGTTATTACCAGTCCCAGCTGGAAAAACTGCAGAGTGAGATTGCGCAAGCAGCTAAGAAAACCGGGATCTCATCAGCAACAAAACTGGCTCTGATTACACCCAAGAAAGAACTGGTGAGTTGGTTGGCACATCAATGCTTGCTGGAAATTAATCTTAATTAGGTTAGGCTTGCAGTTGCACCATGTACAAGGAAGAATCTCTTTTAAGAGTGTGTGGTTCTGAGAGGAACCGACGGTGAATACTCAATGTTCCGAACAGTATGCTCAGTTCGTCCTCAGGAGAGAAATTAATCATTCTTATGACATGTCCTGTGTTTTGTAACGTGCTAGCACAGACCTAAAAGGTCCGTAGGGCAATCAAACATCTTTTCTTGTAAATACTTGTCAGATTCTAAGATTTGAAAATAAGTGACTAATAAAGCAATCAACAGAACTGGGTTATAATTTCTTTAGGTATTTCAGGTGTATTAAACTCTTTATGTAGTATTGTAACAACTTTGGGCAGTGACTATTGGCAGTTTGCACCGCTGGAATTTTTGTTTTGTAGAGTGAAATCAAATATCTTTGTGATCTTTGTGCTGTTTTGCATTTCTTAATCAAGTATGTCACTGACTTCTCTTGTCTCCCATTGACAAATCACAGAAGGAAGGTGAGATACCAGACACAGAGTGGTGGGATACCTTCATTCTCCCACGCGATTCTTACCGAGATTGCAGACAGCAGGTAGCAGGGAGCAGCAAAGGAGCGTCAGAGAAGTACGTGGGCATCACCAACCTGGTGGAACATCCTATCCAGATGAACCCACCTGGTAAGTCAAGGGGGATATCCCTCTTTGGAATTGCTTCTGCTGTCTTTCTGTTCGACCTTTTCAGGACGTGTTTCTTGGTCAGTTATCTTCAAAAGTGCTGTCAATAGATTTCTAAGATAGAATGGAATGGATCCTGTTGCCTTACCAAGGATGGCTCTTCTTGGGTCGTTGGAACAAGCTGCTTTACCTCAGTTGCCACTTTGCTCAAGTACAGATACAAAAATAGTAAAATAATCTAGTTGGCTTATGTAAAAACTGCTACATGATAGTGACATGTAAGGTGAGCTAGATATGGAAGCTTGTTAGGAAAAGTCTAGCACGAAGCGTGGTTTTTGAATAAAAGGATGTACTATGTGTCGATACCTGACCTTCATCCAATCTCCATCCCTACTCACTCCACCCGCCCACCCCACCCACCATTTCTCTACAGCTGAGATCACCAAGACGGTCAATATGCCCATCTATCTGACCAAGAAGGAGCGAAAGAAGCTGAGGAGGCAGACCAGACGGGAGATCCAGAAGGAGCTACAGGAGAAAGTACGTCTAGGCTTGGAACCCCCGCCGGAGCCCAAAGGTAGGACTCAAAGAGTAGAGGGATGGGGGAAGAAATTGTGGGGGCTCTAACCTTAGCCCCATCAGGTAAATGCCATCGTAGCTGGGATAAAATGTGGTGCAAACCTGTTTCATTCAGTCACGTGTCGGTACAGATTCTTCGGTTAGGATTAGGGAATACCCCAAGAGCTGGAACATTCCTGTGAGATCTTTTGGAAGTTTACAGTGTTCCTAATGAGAGGAGGTTGTTTCCTAGTAAAGCTTGCAAAGGCACTGACCAGTGTTCCCATTTGGTTAAAAAGCAGGGTTCTCAGTTGGAAGAGTGGCTGACTTCAAATGGAATAAGCAATGTGTATGGTTTGAAAGTTCTCTAGGTTCCAACTTTTGAGAAGCTTGCTTAGAAATTTATAGTTAAATCCTCATCAAAGCGGACCAGTAATTCAGGGAATTGGTATTCGCTTTTGCACTTTTGAGGAAGATAAAAGAAGTGCATTCCTCTCCACATTTCTGGCTATCCTGGAGATTGTGCCCATAGAGCTAGGAAAATGGGAAGTTCTTCACTGGACAGAGGAGACTTATGTATCAGTTTCAAACTGTGTGGTTTGTTGCTATAGTGAGAATGGCCAACCTGATGCGTGTCCTTGGCAACGAAGCCGTACAGGATCCAACCAAGGTAGAGGCTCATGTCAGAGCACAGATGGCCAAAAGACAAAGGTAAGAAAACATTTTGGGAGGAAGGGGTTATTACAATAAGGCTTTTATTTTATTATTTCTTTATTTTTTTTGTCAGCTTAGTATGCGCTAAATGAAATCTTATTTGATTAAATTTCTCTGCATAGATATATCAACACGGATACACTCACAGGTTGTACCCGTTGCGGTAGACACATTGTGTCTCCTGTTGATTCAAATGATGAATTTTTGGCAAGTTATCTTGTACAGCGACAATAGGAGACACAGCAATGTTGCTTGACCATTGCTGGCATCCACCATGATGAGGGTGCTTTCATGTCATGCTGTGATTGGTGTATTGGATTTAGAGTTTAAATACCATGTGAAATGGTGAGAGTTACAATGCTGAAGTGTAGCCCAAGCGATGCTTTTCATCCTAAATATCTTATCCCAAAATTCCCTAGTGTGCAGGAAACTAAGAGTTTTATGTGAATATAGTAAGTCTTCATTAATCCTTTGACTTCAAAACTGTAGTATTGATTGCCATTCATAAATACCGTAGACAGTCTGCCCATTTAACAATGTGCAACTTGACTGTGTATTAACATGTGATAATGCCCACTGACAAGGGAGATGCGTTAAATCATGCGCTGGCTCCTGGATACGAGATGCTAGCCCATTCCTATTGGTCAAGTCTGTATGCTACGCGTCATGCAGAACTCGCCACGTGCACGCCAAGTCCATCTAAGGAGATTCTTCTGGACTTCTTGCACAAGGAATATTCCATCAAATTGAAAGGGGTGTTCAGGATAATGAAAGTAAAATTCTTGAACAAAATGCTTTGAAATTTATTGTATATTGATTTCTTTTAACTCCGACGAAAATGGTATTTATGAATGTGGCTGGAGCATTAATCCATCCATTCTCTTGGTCTCTTGCTGGTCTTAACCCCTTCATGACAGGATTATTTTGACCGCGACTGCTGGGCTGTGGTGTGCCCTGAATGGAGGGCTTTGTCCAGCAGCAGGCCCCATTGAACCAGTAGCTGCATGATGAATAGACTGTACATGTGGTATGCACTCATCCTCACACAAAGGTGCTGTAGTAGCAGTCATCCGTCGTGAAGGGGTTAAATGCACGTTTAAGACTGGCCCAAAACACATTGATTCCCTTGTTTGTAACCAGTGAAACTCCTACCCCCTCCAACAATTGCGCCCTATAGAACTCACGAGGAAGCCAACGCAGCTCGTAAGCTGACCGCAGACCAGCGTAAAGAGAAGAAGGTCCGTAAGCTGAAAGAGGACACGTCGTCAGGGATCCATGTCTCAGTCTATTGCATCCGAGACCTCAGTAACCCTGCCAAGCGCTTCAAGATTGAGGCCAACGCCAACCAGCTTCATATGACTGGCATGGCCATATCGCACAAGGATGTTAATGTGGTGGTCGTCGAAGGAGGTTGGACTAGATACATAAAAAAAGTTGAAATGTCTTTTTGTTTGAATTGATGACTACTGTATCAGTGATTTGTTTATATTTACCAGGGGTACCATAGAATGCAAAATTCTTTTTGATATCTAAAATTGAACTTCCAATCTACCCATTTGAAAAAAAGTTATTAAACCGCCTGTTATGAGCACAGAAAGAAGTGTTCGTTTTTCACTGAAATCGGGTTCCAAATTAGCTATCATTATTGCTTGTGACATGCTTTCTGCATCATGCTTGGACCCAGCAATCTGTGATTTGTGGCAGATCCATGAAAGCAGGCCTCATCAATTGTGGGAGTCGGTAATAACGTCAGCAAGGCTCCCTTTTCTGTCTTTTTTTTTACCAGGTCCAAAGCAACAGAGGAAGTTTGAACGTTTGATGATGCATCGGATCAAGTGGGGAGAGGATAAGAAGAGAGGAGATAATGGTAAGAAAGTCTTTTATGAGCCACCTTAGATAGCTTGGAATGTGTCTTCCAGGATGAAACAGTATTTACCATGGCAACGAAATTTCTGTATGTGGAACGTTTCCATTTAAATCAAATGGAGTGATTTTTTGGTTCCTCATTAACCACTTCCTGCCGGGGATTCCGGATCCGGACACGATGCTTTACATGTATGTGTGTGGCCGGGGTCTCCGAACTCGGACAAAGGGAACAGGGCCTTGTAACAAAAGACCGTACTCTGAACAAAAGACCAGGCTGCTGGGCATTACCGGCATTTTTTTCACTCTCAAAAGTGGAGATAATCCAGCCTTGTTTTGAAACAGTATACCACAGTTTGGGGCATTTAGAGGGAGCGGATTACCACCGGGGACAAAAGTGCTCCACCACGGCAGCAATGAGCCACACAGCACCGCTGCATGCTAATCTGGCCCCTATTGAAAAGAGGTCAGCAGCGAACTGAGCCAGGTTCGTGAACAAAAGAAAGTTATATAACACCGCACAATCTGGGCTCTTTTTACAAGGCTGCAGGCCTGGCTGAAATACTCAGGCGTCAATAGATTTTGTCTGTCAGGCCAGAGGGGCCACCAGACAGTCCTTCACGTGGTTGTAAGTGTCCAGTAAATGAAGATAGGAATTTTTAAAGAATTTTGAAAACAGAAAAAAATGATAAACATCCCGGCATCATCAACATTGATAACTGCCCCGGCAGGAAGTGGTTAAGAAACAGATATTGTCATTCAAAAATGTTTGTTTTTTCCACATTCCCTCATCCCTGAGAGTCAATAGAAACTTAAAGCCTTGCCTTAAATGTGTGAATAGATCCCACAAGGTGAATCTTGAGGCCATTGTTTTCTCTGTGAGTTTTAGTCTCCATTTCAAGGAGCCAATTTGGCTCCCTAGCATGATGACAAAAACTCAATAGTATGTGAGTTCCAACTGATTTACATTCTGTAAAATTCTCCAATAGGCTCAACGATAGGCTCTGGAAGCTGTCTTTGCTGGGGTGGGTCAGTTACTTAAAATTTGTTTCCACAGACTCGGATGACTCCGACAACGAATCTGAGTCGAAGGTCAACAAGTGCAGCCAGGTGTGGCAAGGGATGGTCCAGCAGCGCTGCTTCAGCGAGCTGAAATTCAAGCAGTGTCCGACTGAGTCGATGGCCAGGGAGCAGTTTCGCAAGCACGGCGTGGAACACTACTGGGCCTTGGCCCACGGAAAGCGGATCTTGGAGGCGACAGCCAATGCGTAAATCTGGAGAAATAGAATCCTCCTCTCTGATCCTAGTTGAACCCCCCGGCCAGAAAAATGTGCGGTCAAGTTGGATTGCTTCTCGTATTTATTTAAACCATATAGGATCACATCTGTTGAAATGAGTCCATAAGACGATCTTCAGTGAGTTACCAGATTTTAAAAGTTGACGCTGCCTAGGTAAAACTCTTGTACAAGTTGTTTCATGGCTTCTATGCAACTGTGCCTTAAGAAATGGAGATGCACGTTGTTATCACCGTTTCATGCACCAAGATTGTGCACATTCCGTTTAAAATCATTTGCATATTGCAGAAAATATTTCCTTTGCCAAAACAAGGGAGGGGGACTTACCAGCCAAAGAAGTCATTGCATGTATAGAGCTTGTGACTGGTACCCAGCTAAGTTTTGCTTAGCATGTACATTTTCAAGCCAAAGTCTCAGCAACTCTGAGACTCCATAGCTTGATGAGTTTTTGTACGGATGTTGATAGATGGTTTATACATCCTCCAAGGTGATTTGCACTTTAAGTGCAAGGCGTGAGGAACATATTTGTGCTGCTCTGGTTCTTTGTCATGAAGGAGTACGCTTTAGTCTTTGGAATTCCCAGCTAAGAGTATTATAGAGGCATGGCTCCCTATTAAAAGAGTTTTAGCAACTGTTGACTCATTTCACCAGGTGTGGTTTTATATTTGTGTTGTTGAAGTGTACTGATTTACTGTTGTCTCAAAACTCTTATTTTTTTATATTGTGCATTTTACCTCCACAAATGTGGCATACATCCAGACTTTAACCATATGCTGCCGGGGAACCCGGTTTCGGGTACCTTGGGTTTGTATGCATAGCTGGGGTGCCCGAAATCAGACAAAAGAGCTGGTCCGTGTAACAAAAGACTGTACTCGGAACAAAAGACCCACTGCTGGGAATTGCCATCATTTTTCAGCTTGCATTTATCGGAGGTAATCCGTCAGTGTTTTGAAACAGTATACCACTGTTTTCGGCATAGTGCGCCCACGGATTAGCACCACAGACAAAAGTGCGACACAGTAGCGCTGCACACTAATCCAGCCGCGTTTGAAAAGACACCACTGGCATTCATTGGGAACAAAGGAAATTACGTAACACCTCACAATTCTGGGCTCTCTTTACAGAGCGGCAGTCCTGGCTGAAATACTCAGGAGTCAATGGAGGTTGCCTGTCAGCTTAGAGTAGGACCAGACAGTCATTTGTGTGGGTGTAAACGTCCATTAAATGAAATAATGAATTTTTGAAGAATTTTGAAAACGGAAAATCTGAAATGAAAATCGCCCGTACGTAGGCACTGCATTTTTAAAAGCACCCGGCAGCATATGGTTAATGAGCTGTTATGTAGAACCTTGAAGAAATGAAGATAGAATAAGGAATGCAGATAAGTTGATTATTTACACCTTTATGTATTTGCTTCTTTTTTTAAAGTCTTTATTGTATTAATTCTGTATTTTATAGTTTGATTTTGGCCGCATTGTGAGACAACTGTTAGGGCAGATGTCAGGGCTGAAACTTTTCCATTGGCATAAACTGTAGGACCCTTGATGTGAAAAGTTGAAGGTATTGTCTGTAACGAACCTTTTGAGACAGAATTTGTGTTTCAAATTAGTCAAAGCCTTCCATGTCTACTGATTTCATTTCAACCAAAAATCATTAAAAGACAAATTGCTTGAATCTTGGACTGAAATTAATCAGTGGCTCGCTTCTTGAATCAAGCATGATCCTTTTTCCCCAGCAATCCCACAAGAGCACGGTATGCTTTGAGCCTTTTTATGTCTGTGTGGTTCTTTCTAGACACATCTTGATCCAGAACCTCCGTAGTTCTGTTACGGTGCATTCCCAACTTGGACACAACTGTAGAGCAGCACTTTGCCATGCAGCACTTCATGGTAAGCAGCGACAAGCAATTTTAGTTGAAGGTGAGAAGAGTACATTTATTGCTGTAAAAGCGGGGAGTGTTTCAATCCTTACAAATTTCACTTCAGGCCCCAAAAAAACTCCACTTAAAAACAAACGTAGCCACATGTATGTGTGTGATATAATCTTGAATGTCAAAAAGTCAGATCTTAAAATGTCAGAAAAAAGATTTTAGAACATTTCAACCTTTCACTTTCCAGAATAGTCCTATGTTGAGACTTTCCTGATAAAATTTGATACTCTAGCAAGCCATGCCTCTTTTGGTAGAGGTTTGTTGCAAACTCAATGTCTAATTCACATCTTCATTTCATTGCTAAATGTCTTCATGAAACAAAAATGCAGTGCTACAGATGTGGTGAAATGATTAAAATATGGACAAGATAATACTTCCGAACGTGGCAATGACTGTAGCCAGTCGTGTTTTTCTCATATCAAATCCAAAGCAAATGCTCAATAGATATTTATTTCATTAAATTGTATTTCTGAAGGCCATATTTGCGGCATTGATGTAATGGGACTGAATTTGAGCAGTTTAAGATCTAGGGGTGGATCCAGAAGTTCGATTTTTTTTTTTGGGTGAGAGCCCCAAATTTAGAATTTATTAGGCAACTTTTAATGTCCTTTCTGAGGGGCGAGGTTACATTCTGGACTTTTTCACACTTTCGAAACACCCCCAAAAATCGCCACTCTCCCTATTTTTGGTGGGCCTCTTCTTTGGGGTCTAAGATCATGACACCTATGTTCAGGGGGTGTGAGAATTCAGTTTTTTATCTGATTTCAGCTTTTTTTGTTTAGATGTTGACCCTGCTTTTCATCTTTTATTTTACACCTGGTCTGTACAAAAGTATGGGAACTGTTAACATTTCAGATATTTGCTAGCTGTTTTCAGCCTTAATTTTAAGTGTCCACTTCCACCCTTGTATGTTTTCTTGATTAATGGCCTCTTATCTACACTGTGTAGGCTGTCGTGTCAAAGACAGAAAAAATTAAGCGCCATAAACTAAGAGCAAGCAAGCAAAGCAGAAACAATGTCAAGAAATGTGAAAAACACAGCAAGTAAAATTTGCAGGTTTTCTGCATTATGATACAACTCTTTGTTTTGGTCTCGTTTTTGTATGGAACTTGAAGATACTCCTATTCATCCTCACCAAATGTCCTGTTGTTAACAGAAAGATCCCCAGTGGTCTAAACTCCTCAAACCCCCACATCAAGTTGCCTTGCTTGGCTTAGTTTGCGGTACTACTCTCACCAGTTCCTACCAAAACTAGACACGGGTTTCTGTTGTTACTTTGCTACCTGTATATAGATGGATCGTGGTGGTGATGGTACCCCGGTATAGTAAGAATATAATGTGAGGAAGGGCACCATCGCACTTGACTCGCTACTAAAACCAGGTATTTGTATGCAAGTACTGTACATTAGTGGTTGGTTTCATTTTGGGGTAATTGTGTATTTTGCAGTGTTGCATTCAATTCTATTGCAAGTCCATGTAAGTCTATCACAAGTCATTCAGTCTTGAGCCAATTCACAAGCTATTCAACTAAGCTGTGACAAAACAAAAGTTTTTGTTTGTCATTGATCACCGTGTTACTTATGACTGGCCTTATGCAGAGACTTCTGACTGGACTTGTGCGAGGACTCGTAAAAGGACTTGTGATGGGCTCGAATACAAATGTACAGCACTGGTGTTTTGTCTTCTTCATGTTGTATTGTACATTGAATGAAAAACTGGGTTTTAGTTTATCCTTACCATCAAGCTTGGAGTGATCTACCTGTATCAAGAGAATATGATTTTATTTCAAACATTTTAAATGAAATTCTGTGGATGAAATTTCAGCTTAAGTTATTTCTAAGTCCTTGTAACTGTATAACGCCCAAGCACCCTTGTGAAATTCATGGAAGTGCCTATACATGTCACTACTAAAGTTTAGGGAGACACTTCTGTAGACTGAATCTACCACTTCTCAAAAGCCGCTGAATTCATTCTCCTTGTAACTTGAATTGTCCATTGTGTGTCATGTATACTCGCCCGTTTCAATACTCCCCAGTTCAAGTTATGACTCGGTGTAGAATTTTGTGAGGTTAACTGTGGTGATAAAATCCTGGAAGTGTTTAGAGCCGGCAAAGATTAAATAGTTTCATTATTTGCTCTGTTTTTATTCAAGTTCTGCAATGGCATTACTGCCAGCAGGTGGCAACTTAACAAAATCTGGTTTCAAATACCATCAGACAGTTAACTGTCAAACAGTCCCTAATGTTGCAAACCCAAGTTCACGAGATAAAACAGTACAGTTAGCATTTGATCTACAGTCCCTGGTTTTTGAGAAATAAAGACTGTATAACTAAAAAAGAGCACAAATCTTTGCAGTGTTTGTTACTTTATTCTGACTGGTCTGTGGGGTGGCCGCCCAATTTCTAATGGCATGTATGAAATCAAATAACCAGAATTATCATATCTAGAGTTGATGGGGGTTGTAAATCCAATGCAAAAGGGTGCTTTTGAAGACAGGCATGCAACTTGGACTTTGACCAAAAATAAGGAAATTCTTACGTTTACAAGACTTTGTACAGTATTTTTCAACTTTCAATAGCGTGACTGTGCAGTGAAAAACAAGGAAATCAGCTGATCCAAGGAAAACTTGCATGCCCTGTTAAATAGGTTCATACTGAACACCGACTCTAAAAGTGACACATTTTCCACAATGTCAACCTAGTTAGAATTGATTTGATGTTTACTACCATCTCTTCCCTATATTACTTGACACCAGCTATATAAAGTACCCACAACAGCAGTTATGCCAAGTGGAGAAAACAGTGTGATGTTTGACAATCATCCCCTGAAGTGAAATGACTGACACATCCCATATTTTGGTATGGGGGATGCAGCGAGAAAGACGAAACTCCAAAACTGGGAGCACTTTCAGTCGCAGTTTTTCTAGCGGAGGTACAGCCTATTGCACCTGAAGCCAGGGCCCGATGTCATGGCACTGCTCAACAGTTAGCAGAGAAGTTGTGCTGACTATAGTAGAAAGTTTGCTAACTGTAAGCACGATTTCATGACGGTGCTTGTCATGGTTGTGCTTATGAGTGCGTGCGCACAGAGATTTCCATTGTTTTGTCACGATACGTTAAGCAAATTTTTCCTACAAGGATAGCATGCCTTTTACCATGCTTACCGCTTACAGTCTCCACGAAATATACAGAGCCCCTGTTAGCATAAAATTGTGTGCTTAGCAGCGCTGTGAAATTGGGCCTAGGAGTGTTCATCCTATATTTAGATATATACTGTGCAGGTGTTCTTAACAGGGCTTGGAGCAGGCAAGGTTTAAAAACATTCATACAAAAAAATTGATGATGGCAAACATACACAGGTATCATCTGATGCCGTTGTTGAGATATTGTACAAACATGCCATGCAGCTTGGCTACATCCTCCACTGGATGAAGCTTGGTGTAAGTGATGAACTGACGACGGATACGCTGTAGCTCGGCAGCGCTCACACTCCTTGTCAGGTTGATGTGAGAAAACACAGTCAAGGGCTAATCGTCCAAGACACGGTTCAACATCTCAACATTCGGTGTCAAGATGCCTGTAGCGAGTGCCTCTGACAAGGTAGCAACGTGGAGAGACTGAATGATGTTTGGTATTGCCAGAGGGGATATACAGTCAGTTGCAAAAGTTTAAGACCACTTGGAATTTTATTTGTATTTCTGTCACTGGGCCTGTAGTCCATTGTCTCATTGAATGATTAACATATTTTTACAGTGGTGTATCACATCAGTGTAGTGCTATATACCCATTTGAACAAATTTTTTGCAAAGGCAGGTATGACATATTGTCTGCAAGGCAGCATGGACAAGAAAGCCAGGCTAAGTAATCAGAAATAAAGGAGGGCACACTAAATAATAGGCTGTCAACATTTCAAATCATGGACATGTAGTCACATTGCTGTTTAACCAAGATTCTAAGGTTACACATTGAAAATAAACATGAGTTGCCATGATTGACTGGTTTGTTTTTTTTCTTCAGGTTAATGCATTTTTTATGGGTGGTCCTAGCTTTTACAAATGACTGTATTCTTCAGGGTTATTCTGACTATTGTGCAGACGCTACCATGTTGATATCAAACATTTTTGGCCCTTTTGTGAGATTGTCAACCAAGATAATTAGTCGGGAAAAGATAAGACTGTCAACAAGACAAACAGCAATTTATCTAACAGCGACTGTTCCATGGCAACAGTGCACTAGGTGCAATAATGTCCCACGTCTATCATTCTGCTTGACATCAAAGTGCAAGGAGCATCGATGAGAAATCACTTCAATTTTGTCGCATTCAGGAAAACTCAGAAAAAGCGTGCCGTAGGAATAGCGGTTATCGGCAAGGTTTGGATGAAAAGGATATTTTATCTTGTGACCCAGGAATACTGATGATGTCACCAGGAAGGCTTGTCTTCTGAGCTGCAATAAGTGTCTATAATTGGAAAAGAAGTTGAGTTGGTTCTTTTGCAATACATTTATTTTACTATAAATTAGAGCCTTGATAGTTCTAAACACGCGTTCTGATTAGTTTGGATAACAACATCCTCCAATAATAGCCTCATTGTAAATCCCTCGTACATGTATGTGCTTTGAATGGACACTCACTGTGACAATTTCCTGAGTTATCTTGTCCAACTCATGGAGGAAATTGGTTGCAGATAGGGGTTGCTGTACAAAAGAAAAGAACAAATGTTATACAGTCTATCTACATAAAAACCAGATGTGCTCTCCATTTTATCTGTAAAAGAGAGTGAGAGAGAGAGCAGTTCATTAACTGACTTTGCTTTCATTGATATTGATGAAGACATAGGCGGGTTCAAAGTTTTACTCATGAAAATGGCACATCACACTGGTGTGAAAGCTCATCAACCCTGCCACACCCTTCACCACACCCACTCTTTCACTGACATTAAAACAGACAGGTTAGGAGACAGGGCCTGCCAAAGATGGCACATCACACTGGTGTGAAAGCTCATCAACCCTGCCACACCCTTCACCACACCCACTCTTTCACTGATATTAAAACAGACAGGTTAGGAGACAGGGCCTGCCAAAGATGGCACATCACACTGATGCGAGAGCTCATCAACTGTACCCTGCCCTATGGCCACACCCACTCTTTCACTGATACTGAGACGAACAGGTTAGGAGACAGGGCCTTCCAAAGATGGCACATCACACTGGTGTGAGAGCTCATCAACCCTGCCCTGCCTGATGGCCACACCCTTCACCACACCCACTCTTTCATTGATACTAAGATGGACAGATTAGGAGATGGGGCCTGCCAAAGATGG